>NC_134826.1:14348830-14378618 GCF_004210375.1 Tachypleus tridentatus | reverse complement strand
TTAATTACCATCACAATGAACATCATCGTCTGTCAAATCCCATGCACTTGAAGCATTTCCAGGAATCTTGATACCTTGTCCTTCCACATTAAGTATGCACATGATTAACCAACAATATGACGACAGGCACTTGTGCTGTCTCCTTCCTGATACAGTGAGACCTCACTTGTGCCCATGTTCGTGTATCTATCTCCCAGCTAATATGTATGCAAGCAATAACTTGAAAATGTACCGTACGGCAGTCTCGTACATGATGTACACAATAGCTAGCAAATGCAAAGCTACTATTATTAACACTTGGAACAATGATTAAGGAACCGTCTATTTGAAATAATGAAAAACTAAAGTTAACACAAGTTTAATGTCTTAAATGATCTCACTAATTTGTATTCAACAATATTTACAAATATTTAGTGAAAAAGGGTTGAAAATTATAATTTAAATAGTTATCGAAATTAAAGATATTTTGGCTACTTTTATCAAAGCTTTGTGGTTAAATTTTACCTTTCTATAGTGCTAACTGAGCATATATTTGTATCATGCTCTGTACGAATGTGTAGAGCATAAATTCAGTATTTTTGTTTTGATCAGTATTAAGATAAATATATATATTGTAATTCCGATACTGGTTAATGTTGCATACCGAATTTAAATATATAGGTAGTGCCACGTATGTTTGAGGATTAATATGTGGAAGAATATGTGCCACTAAAAAACAGTATTATTTTACAATATTATTCACTCAGCTTGAAAAGATAAAAACTTTAGATCAAACTGTACAACTAGATCTGCATTAAGGCATAATAATGAAATGCAACTCAACAAAATACACTGGATTATTGTATTGAAAAATGGTGTTGCTCCTCCTTTTAGGTGGACGTTTAGTTTGAATGCAGTTTAAAAATTAAAAGTTTGTTATTGTTTTAATAGACAAAAAATTTGAATTCAGCACCTCAAAATCTCGTGAAAAGCAGTGTTATGAAAATTCTATTATAACAGTAGTATGCAAATTGGGATGTCATTCTACTTTCGTACGCCATTTCGTTTCTCTGCTTTTTGAACATTAAACTTCAGAGATAGAAATAAGGATCAGTATATATGGATTCATCGCTCTTAGATTCTTTAGTCAATACTATTTGTCAACTTTTGCTTAAAATATATGCTTGAGGGCATTAGACTTTCTGAAAACATTGTCATGATATTATTTTTTAGAACTTATGTATTATGTTAAAATAATAAATAACACAAATGTGATAATTGATAAACAATTAAAAACATTTATCATGTCGAAACATGTAGACTTTAGATTTTACAAATGTGTAATTTGTTTGAGACTTTAGGTAAAGCATATATATTGTTAAAATCTTAAAAGTATTTCTTGTTGAAATACACCGATAAATACATCACATTACAATAAGTCTTTCGAGATATCACCTAAAATATATTCGAAGTTACAATTTTAAAAGAAATTGTAATGGTAAAAAATAACACTCCACTACAAGGGCTCAACAACAATAACAACAACTAAAATCATTAAACTCTAACAACATTTAAAATATAATTTAGCACTTATCAAAATCACAGCTAATAACCAAGTGCCTGGCCAGGAATTGGTATTAATGTTAATTAATAAAACATGAATATCAATATTAATTATTTCAAATTATAAAATCAGTAAAAAGAACCAGAAGAAGTAAAACCTAATCTTAAAAAAACACACTAAAAATAAACAATAACACAATATTTCAAAATCATCTTTCTATATTAATAACAATATCGACTGACGTAGCTTATGAAGCTTATGATAGTATATATATTCTGTGCTTAGGTGAAGAGAACACATATCATCTGATAATAAATTTACATATAATCTTTCGTTGTATTAAAAAAATGAAGTTGGTGTCACTTTAATAATACATACGTATTTATATATTTACTTAAAATAAACATGATTAGCTAGATGGTGAATTAGTATTTTAATGTACCAAAATTCAAATATTATCTGAGAATAGAAAGAATAATAAATGAACATAAGCAAAAATATAACCTAAAAATAGAATCCACTATATAACAAATTTCTATTAAAATATAGTACTAATACCAAATATTAAAACATTATAAATCGTTCGAGATATCACTTAAAATATTCTTAGTATTTCTACAAAAGATAATATATTAATACGAAACAAAACATTATAACAGTACTGTATTGCTTGATATTAGTAACTTTATGGTATTTTAGTAAAGTGTTTATAACTTATGTGATATCTGGAATGATTTACAAACCTGTAATGTTTCGTAATAATACACATTTCAAAACTAACAGAGTATAAAAGTTAACAATTTAACTATGTCTGGAAATTAGCTTATAATTCGCATTACATGTAATACCTTAATGTCTGATATTAGTACTGTATTTTAATAACTCCACATTGGCACAGCGTTTTGTCTGCGGACTTGCAACGTTAGAAACCAGGTTTCAATACCCGTGGTTTGCATAACAAAAATAGCCCATTGTGCAGCTTTGTGTTTAACTTCCAATAAACGCTAAAAAGATTTCAGCAGCACATAATGTTACGATTTTACGTATGTATCAATATTTTGCGAGGTCTCGAATAACTTGTATTACATATTTATTTTGAATAAAATTTAATTTTTATATTAATGCTGTATTTCAATAGTTAGTACCGGTAAGACTTTAACCATGCTTATATAGCTATAGCTGATATCTAGTAAAACTTGTAATACTGTAATATTTGAGATTAATCCCATATTTCTGTGTAAATACTGTTAATATTTAAGTCTGTATGTACAATAGCTGATGTGAAGAATACTTTGTAAAGGTGCGATGTTTAGTATTATTACAATATTTCATACACCACTGGGACAACAGCAAGTCTACAGATTTACGACGCTAAAATCAGGGGTTCGATTCCACTCGGTGGATACAGCAGATAACCCAATGTGGTTTTGCTTTAAGAAAAACACACACACATACATGAGAGACACTGTAAATGGTTTAACTGATTCTGCACTTCAGGTGACATTACGAACGACTTACATAATAATTCTATAATACTATATTTCAATAGTAACGAATGTTTATATTTTAATTTTTTTCTATATGTAAGGAGATATTTTAAAGCGACGTTTAACAATGTATGTCTACTTTTGCTGATGTCTCGAAAGCCACTTCATACATTTTAGCTTAATATCAATATGAATAAAAATAATGTTATAATTTCATCCAAATATATAATTTCTATGTTTCGTATAGTATATAATATATGTTTGATACCGTATTTCAATAGCAACTGTTATAAAGATTTTAACTAGTTTATTTCTAACGACACTTATAATACTGTTTTATTTAGTATAAGTACTTTATTTTCATAAAAATATAATGTTAAGAGTTGAATCAAGTCTATGTATTAGGAAATATCTCTAACAATTTCTAGTATTTGATTTGATACACCACATGGCCAAAAGTATGTGCACAACCGACCATCAAACCCATGTGTGCTTGTTCAACATCTCATTCCAAAACCATGAACAATAACATGGAATTGGTCCCTCCTTAGCTGCTATAACAACCTTCACTCTTCTGGGAAGGATTTTCACAAGATATGGCTGCGGGGATTCGCTCCTATTCAGCCACAAGAGCAACAGTGAGGTCGGGCGAGAAGGCCCAGCTCGCAGTCGACGTTCAATTCACCCCAAAGGTGTTCGATGCGGTTGAGGTCAGGGCTCTGTGCAGGCCAGTCAAATTCTTCCACACCAATCTCAACAAACTATGTCTTTATGGACCTCGCTTTGTGCACGGGCGCACTGTCTTGCTGAAACAAAAGGGCCTTCCACAAACTATTGCCACAAAGTTGAATACACATAATTCTCTAGAATATCATTGTATGCTGTAGCATTAAGAACTAAAGAGTACTGGAACTAAAAAGCTTAGCACAAAGCATGATAAAGCCCTACACCATTATTCCTCCTCCACACACCTTTACAGTTGACACTATGCACTCAGGTAGTTAGAGTTCTCATAGCATCCACCAAACCCAGATTCATCCGTCAGACTGCCAGATAGTGAAGCGTGATTCATCACTACAGAAAACGCATTTCCACGTCTCCAGAGTCCAGTGACGGTGTGCCTTACATCACTCCAGCCAACACATGATAATCTTAGGCTTGTGTGCGGCTGCTCGGCCGTGGAAGCCCATTTCATGAAGCTTCCGACGAACAGTTCTTGTGCTGACATTGCTTCCAAGAGGCAGTTTGGAACTCGTTAGTGATTGTTGCAACTGTGGACAGACGATTTTTACGCGCTACGCGCTTCAACACCTGTTCTGTGAGCTTGTGTGGCCTACCGCTTCGTGGCTGAGCTGTTTTGCTCCAAGACGTTTCCACTTCATAATAACAGCACTTACAGTTGACCGGGACAGCTCTAGCAGGGTAAAAATTTGACGAACTGACTTGTTGGAAAGGTGGCTTCCTATGACAGTGCCACGTTGAAAGTCACTGAGCTCTTCAATGAGACCCATTTTACTGCCGATGTTTGCCTATGGGGATTGTATGGTTGTTGGTTGTATGATTGATTTCATACACCTGTTAGCAATGAGTGTGGCTGAAATAGCCCAACCCACTAATTAGAAGAGGTGTCCACATACTATTGGCCATGCATTTCAAACAAAAATACCACTAAAGTTTAACTATACTTAAACTGTAGGAGATAGATATATTGAACCACGTGCAGTAATCTTATGTTTGATATTAACGTCATATTTAAATTTGAAATGCTATAAAGATTCTAATTATGTTTATACTATATCTGATACCTCGGACGATCTTTAAACAGTTTTGTTTGGTATCAGTGCCGCATATCAGCAGGAAATAGAGTTCATGTTTGAAATATGTAAATAATTCACGCAACTTATTGAACAACTTTTAGTTCTGTAATATGTCGTTTAACATAACATTTCTATAGGAAATAATGTTATAATATTAAATATGTCTATAGTTTATGAACGATAGTAATAGTTAAGTATTTGATATTTCAAGTGTTTGTGGGTGTGTTTCTTATAGAAAAGCCACAGCGGACTATTTGCTGAGCCCAACGAGGGGAATCGAACCCTGATTTCAGCGTTGTAAATCGCTAGACATATCGCTGTACTAGCGGGGAGCAAGTGCGTTTGAATAGGAAATACTATTAAGATTTTGATACTTTAGCTAGTATGTTGAACTACGTGTAATACTTTGATGTTTGTTGTTAATACTACACTTCTACAGGTAAATACCGATAAGATTTTAACTAAATTTATACATACGTTTATATCTCCAACAATTAGTAATAGTGTACTATATCGTATTGATACCATACTTACATTGGAAATACTGATAAGATTTTAACTATGTATACTCTCTATCTGATAATTCGAATGACATCTGACACTGTAATGGCTGGTGTTAATACTATATTTGTAAAGAAAATGTTGTTAGGACGTTAATATTGTCCATGCTGTAACTTCGATTTCAAAAGAGGTATATTATTTTACAGTTTTGTATTAATACCATATTTCAATTAATAATCATGTTCAGATTTAAATTAGGTATTTTTTATTAAGAAGTGTTTCAAATGACTTATCATACAATAATATTTTATACAATAACTTGTTTCTGTTGGAAATACTTGTAACTATTTCTATAATTTAGTTGATATCTAGAACAATTTTTAATACTATTGCCACAAGAAATATCGTCTTTTATATGTCTTATTTGTAACAAGCCATGAAGTTTTGACTTTTCATTGTCATGTGTTTTGCAAAACTGGACTTATCCTTTTTGTAAAGAAAGAATTTCCTTGAAAACATCCTCTATCAACTAAAGATAAGTTACAAAGATGCAAATTTCTCGACTGTAAACTAATGTTTATAATCAACAGAAAAGTAGATTTATCTCTATATCAACCTTGTGCATATTCCAGAATTCAACTCCGATATTTGGCCTTAATGCGCCATGTTCCTAATGTCAACTTTTGTGATCGTTGTTGAATTCGGGTCTTGCTTTAACGTTTGTTCAACACATTAACCGACCTGAAGGAGGATTGGAATTGAAAAATGAGCAACGACAATTTCTATGAGAGACGTGACTGTTGTGATAAGTGGCTTCAGTTTACTGTAAATAAGTAAATTCAAATTACTGTAGATAAGTGGCTTCAGTTTACTGTATATAAGTAAATTGAATTTACAGTAGATAAGTGGCTTCAGTTTACTGTATATAAGTAAATTCAATTTACTGTTGTGATAAGTGGCTTCAGTTTACTGTATATAAGTAAATTCAATTTACTGTTGTGATAAGTGGCTTCAGTTTACTGTATATAAATAAATTCAATTTACTGTAGATAAGTGGCTTCAGTTTACTGTATATAAATAAATTCAATTTACTGTAGATAAGTGGCTTCAGTTTACTGTATATAAGTAAATTGAATTTACTGTAGATAAGTGGCTTCAGTTTACTGTATATAAATAAATTCAATTTACTGTAGATAAGTGGCTTCAGTTTACTGTATATAAGTAAATTCAATTTACTGTAGATAAGTGGCTTCAGTTTACTGTATATAAATAAATTCAATTTACTGTTGTGATAAGTGGCTTCAGTTTACTGTATATAAATAAATTCAATTTACTGTAGATAAGTGGCTTCAGTTTACTGTATATAAGTAAATTCAATTTACTGTAGATAAGTGGCTTCAGTTTACTGTATATAAATAAATTCAATTTACTGTTGTGATAAGTGGCTTCAGTTTACTGTATATAAATAAATTCAATTTACTGTAGATAAGTGGCTTCAGTTTACTGTATATAAATAAATTCAATTTACTGTAGATAAGTGGCTTCAGTTTACTGTATATAAGTAAATTGAATTTACTGTAGATAAGTGGCTTCAGTTTACTGTATATAAATAAATTCAATTTACTGTAGATAAGTGGCTTCAGTTTACTGTATATAAGTAAATTCAATTTACTGTAGATAAGTGGCTTCAGTTTACTGTATATAAGTAAATTGAATTTACTGTAGATAAGTGGCTTCAGTTTACTGTAGATAAGTAAATTCAATTTACTGTAGATAAGTGGCTTCAGTTTACTGTATATAAGTAAATTGAATTTACTGTAGATAAGTGGCTTCAGTTTACTGTATATAAATAAATTCAATTTACTGTAGATAAGTGGCTTCAGTTTACTGTATATAAGTAAATTCAATTTACTGTAGATAAGTGGCTTCAGTTTACTGTATATAAGTAAATTGAATTTACTGTAGATAAGTGGCTTCAGTTTACTGTAGATAAGTAAATTCAATTTACTGTAGATAAGGTATGGCTTCAGTTTACTGTATATAAGTAAATTCAATTTACTGTAGATAAGTGGCTTCAGTTTACTGTATATAAGTAAATTCAATTTACTGTTGTGATAAGTGGCTTCAGTTTACTGTATATAAGTAAATTCAATTTACTGTAGATAAGTGGCTTCAGTTTACTGTATATAAGTAAATTCAATTTACTGTAGATAAGTGGCTTCAGTTTACTGTATATAAGTAAATTCAATTTACTGTAGATAAGTGGCTTCAGTTTACTGTATATAAGTAAATTCAATTTACTGTAGATAAGTGGCTTCAGTTTACTGTATATAAGTAAATTCAATTTACTGTTGTGATAAGTGGCTTCAGTTTACTGTATATAAGTAAATTCAATTTACTGTAGATAAGTGGCTCAGTTTACTGTATATAAGTAAATTCAATTTACTGTAGATAAGTGGCTTCAGTTTACTGTATATAAGTAAATTCAATTTACTGTAGATAAGTGGCTTCAGTTTACTGTATATAAGTAAATTCAATTTAGTGTAAATAAGTGGCTTCAGTTTACTGTATATAAGTAAATTCAATTTACTGTTGTGATAAGTGGCTTTAGTTTACTGTATATAAGTAAATTGAATTTACTGTAGATAAGTGGCTTCAGTTTACTGTATATAAGTAAATTCAATTTACTGTTGTGATAAGTGGCTTTAGTTTACTGTATATAAGTAAATTCAAATTACTGTAGATAAGTGGCTTCAGTTTACTGTAAATAAGTAAATTCAATTTACTGTAGATAAGTGGCTTCAGTTTACTGTATATAAGTAAATTCAAATTACTGTAGATAAGTGGCTTCAGTTTACTGTAAATAAGTAAATTCAATTTACTGTAGATAAGTGGCTTCAGTTTACTGTATATAAGTAAATTCAATTTACTGTAGATAAGTGGCTTCAGTTTACTGTAAATAAGTAAATTCAATTTACTGTAGATAAGTGGCTTCAGTTTACTGTATATAAGTAAATTCAAATTACTGTAGATAAGTGGCTTCAGTTTACTGTAAATAAGTAAATTCAATTTACTGTAGATAAGTGGCTTCAGTTTACTGTATATAAATAAATTCAATTTACTGTAGATAAGTGGCTTCAGTTTACTGTAAATAGGTAAATTCAATTTACTGTAGATAAGTGGCTTCAGTTTACTGTATATAAATAAATTCAATTTACTGTAGATAAGTGGCTTCAGTTTACTGTATATAAATAAATTCAATTTACTGTTGTGATAAGTGGCTTTAGTTTACTGTATATAAGTAAATTCAAATTACTGTAGATAAGTGGCTTCAGTTTACTGTATATAAGTAAATTGAATTTACTGTAGATAAGTGGCTTCAGTTTACTGTATATAAGTAAATTCAATTTACTGTAGATAAGTGGCTTCAGTTTACTGTATATAAGTAAATTCAATTTACTGTAGATAAGTGGCTTCAGTTTACTGTATATAAGTAAATTGAATTTACTGTAGATAAGTGGCTTCAGTTTACTGTAGATAAGTAAATTCAATTTACTGTAGATAAGTGGCTTCAGTTTACTGTATATAAGTAAATTCAATTTACTGTTGTGATAAGTGGCTTCAGTTTACTGTATATAAGTAAATTCAATTTACTGTAGATAAGTGGCTTCAGTTTACTGTATATAAGTAAATTCAATTTACTGTAGATAAGTGGCTTCAGTTTACTGTAGATAAGTAAATTCAATTTACTGTAGATAAGTGGCTTCAGTTTACTGTATATAAGTAAATTGAATTTACTGTAGATAAGTGGCTTCAGTTTACTGTATATAAGTAAATTCAATTTACTGTTGTGATAAGTGGCTTCAGTTTACTGTATATAAGTAAATTCAATTTACTGTAGATAAGTGGCTTTTACTGTATATAAGTAAATTAATTTACTGTAGATAAGTGGCTTCAGTTTACTGTATATAAGTAAATTCAATTTACTGTAGATAAGTGGCTTCAGTTTACTGTATATAAGTAAATTCAATTTACTGTTGTGATAAGTGGCTTCAGTTTACTGTATATAAGTAAATTCAATTTACTGTTGTGATAAGTGGCTTTAGTTTACTGTATATAAGTAAATTGAATTTACTGTAGATAAGTGGCTTCAGTTTACTGTATATAAGTAAATTCAATTTACTGTTGTGATAATGGCTTTAGTTTACTGTATATAAGTAAATTCAAAATTACTGTAGATAAGTGGCTTCAGTTTACTGTAAATAAGTAAATTCAATTTACTGTAGATAAGTGGCTTCAGTTTACTGTATATAAGTAAATTCAAATTACTGTAGATAAGTGGCTTCAGTTTACTGTAAATAAGTAAATTCAATTTACTGTAGATAAGTGGCTTCAGTTTACTGTATATAAATAAATTCAATTTACTGTAGATAAGTGGCTTCAGTTTACTGTAAATAGGTAAATTCAATTTACTGTAGATAAGTGGCTTCAGTTTACTGTATATAAGTAAATTCAAATTACTGTAGATAAGTGGCTTCAGTTTACTGTAAATAAGTAAATTCAATTTACTGTAGATAAGTGGCTTCAGTTTACTGTATATAAATAAATTCAATTTACTGTAGATAAGTGGCTTCAGTTTACTGTAAATAGGTAAATTCAATTTACTGTAGATAAGTGGCTTCAGTTTACTGTATATAAATAAATTCAATTTACTGTAGATAAGTGGCTTCAGTTTACTGTATATAAATAAATTCAATTTACTGTTGTGATAAGTGGCTTTAGTTTACTGTATATAAGTAAATTCAAATTACTGTAGATAAGTGGCTTCAGTTTACTGTATATAAGTAAATTGAATTTACTGTAGATAAGTGGCTCAGTTTACTGTATATAAATAAATTCAATTTACTGTAGATAAGTGGCTTCAGTTTACTGTATATAAGTAAATTCAATTTACTGTAGATAAGTGGCTTCAGTTTACTGTATATAAGTAAATTGAATTTACTGTAGATAAGTGGCTTCAGTTTACTGTAGATAAGTAAATTCAATTTACTGTAGATAAGTGGCTTCAGTTTACTGTATATAAGTAAATTGAATTTACTGTAGATAAGTGGCTTCAGTTTACTGTATATAAATAAATTCAATTTACTGTAGATAAGTGGCTTCAGTTTACTGTATACAAGTAAATTCAATTTACTGTAGATAAGTGGCTTCAGTTTACTGTATATAAGTAAATTGAATTTACTGTAGATAAGTGGCTTCAGTTTACTGTATATAAGTAAATTCAATTTACTGTAGATAAGTGGCTTCAGTTTACTGTATATAAGTAAATTCAATTTACTGTAGATAAGTGGCTTCAGTTTACTGTATATAAGTAAATTCAATTTACTGTTGTGATAAGTGGCTTCAGTTTACTGTATATAAGTAAATTGAATTTACTGTAGATAAGTGGCTTCAGTTTACTGTATATAAGTAAATTCAATTTACTGTAGATAAGTGGCTTCAGTTTACTGTAGATAAGTAAATTGAATTTACTGTAGATAAGTGGCTTCAGTTTACTGTATATAAGTAAATTCAATTTACTGTAGATAAGTGGCTTCAGTTTACTGTATATAAGTAAATTCAATTTACTGTTGTGATAAGTGGCTTCAGTTTACTGTATATAAGTAAATTCAATTTACTGTAGATAAGTGGCTCAGTTTACTGTATATAAGTAAATTCAATTTACTGTTGTGATAAGTGGCTTCAGTTTACTGTATATAAGTAAATTCAATTTACTGTTGTGATAAGTGGCTTTAGTTTACTGTATATAAGTAAATTGAATTTACTGTAGATAAGTGGCTTCAGTTTACTGTATATAAGTAAATTGAATTTACTGTTGTGATAAGTGGCTTTAGTTTACTGTATATAAGTAAATTCAAATTACTGTAGATAAGTGGCTTCAGTTTACTGTAAATAAGTAAATTCAATTTACTGTAGATAAGTGGCTTCAGTTTACTGTATATAAGTAAATTCAAATTACTGTAGATAAGTGGCTTCAGTTTACTGTAAATAAGTAAATTCAATTTACTGTAGATAAGTGGCTTCAGTTTACTGTATATAAATAAATTCAATTTACTGTAGATAAGTGGCTTCAGTTTACTGTAAATAGGTAAATTCAATTTACTGTAGATAAGTGGCTTCAGTTTACTGTATATAAGTAAATTCAAATTACTGTAGATAAGTGGCTTCAGTTTACTGTAAATAAGTAAATTCAATTTACTGTAGATAAGTGGCTTCAGTTTACTGTATATAAGTAAATTCAAATTACTGTAGATAAGTGGCTTCAGTTTACTGTAAATAAGTAAATTCAATTTACTGTAGATAAGTGGCTTCAGTTTACTGTATATAAATAAATTCAATTTACTGTAGATAAGTGGCTTCAGTTTACTGTAAATAGGTAAATTCAATTTACTGTAGATAAGTGGCTTCAGTTTACTGTATATAAGTAAATTCAAATTACTGTAGATAAGTGGCTTCAGTTTACTGTAAATAAGTAAATTCAATTTACTGTAGATAAGTGGCTTCAGTTTACTGTATATAAATAAATTCAATTTACTGTAGATAAGTGGCTTCAGTTTACTGTAAATAGGTAAATTCAATTTACTGTAGATAAGTGGCTTCAGTTTACTGTATATAAATAAATTCAATTTACTGTAGATAAGTGGCTTCAGTTTACTGTATATAAATAAATTCAATTTACTGTTGTGATAAGTGGCTTTAGTTTACTGTATATAAGTAAATTCAAATTACTGTAGATAAGTGGCTTCAGTTTACTGTAAATAAGTAAATTCAATTTACTGTAGATAAGTGGCTTCAGTTTACTGTATATAAGTAAATTCAAATTACTGTAGATAAGTGGCTTCAGTTTACTGTAAATAAATAAATTCAATTTACTGTAGATAAGTGGCTTCAGTTTACTGTATATAAATAAATTCAATTTACTGTAGATAAGTGGCTTCAGTTTACTGTAAATAAGTAAATTCAATTTACTGTAGATAAGTGGCTTCAGTTTACTGTATATAAGTAAATTCAAATTACTGTAGATAAGTGGCTTCAGTTTACTGTAAATAAGTAAATTCAATTTACTGTAGATAAGTGGCTTCAGTTTACTGTATATAAATAAATTCAATTTACTGTAGATAAGTGGCTTCAGTTTACTGTAAATAGGTAAATTCAATTTACTGTAGATAAGTGGCTTCAGTTTACTGTATATAAATAAATTCAATTTACTGTAGATAAGTGGCTTCAGTTTACTGTATATAAATAAATTCAATTTACTGTAGATAAGTGGCTCAGTTTACTGTATATAAATAAATTCAATTTACTGTAGATAAGTGGCTTCAGTTTACTGTATATAAAAATCAATTTACTTTAGATAAGTGGCTTCAGTTTACTGTAAATAAATAAATTCAATTTACTGTAGATAAGTGGCTTCAGTTTACTGTAAATAAGTAAATTCAATTTAGTGTAGATAAGTGGCTTCAGTTTACTGTATATAAATAAATTCAATTTACTTTAGATAAGTGGCTTCAGTTTACTGTATATAAATAAATTCAATTTACTGTAGATAAGTGGCTCAGTTTACTGTATATAAATAAATTCAATTTACTGTAGATAAGTGGCTTCAGTTTACTGTATATAAAAAAATCCAATTTACTTTAGATAAGTGGCTTCAGTTTACTGTAAATAAATAAATTCAATTTACTGTAGATAAGTGGCTTCAGTTTACTGTAAATAGTAAATTCAATTTAGTGTAGATAAGTGGCTTCAGTTTACTGTATATAAATAAATTCAATTTACTTTAGATAAGTGGCTTCAGTTTACTGTATATAAATAAATTCAATTTACTGTAGGTAAGTGGCTTCAGTTTACCGTAAGTAAGTAAATTCAATTTACTGTAAATTGGAATGCTCATCTTTTACTTCTAAAATAATATCATCATAAAAATATAATATTGAAATAGAAATTAATCTATTCTATGTGGCAAGCTTGATATGAAAATAAAATTAAACCCGACAAATAACATCTGCTCTAAGCGTCATTAAATAAATGTATTTCGCTTTCCACAATGTGTGTTCACAGTGATATTGAGTAATAATCTTCATCTTCCAACGTTGCACTTTTTCTATTTTTTTTACCTTCTAGTGACACTGCGGCATGTCTGCAGACTTACAACACTAGAATCTGGATCTCGATATCCGTGGTGAGCACACATGACAGCACATTGTAGTTTTGCGCTTGCGTAGAACCAAACCAAAACGTTTTATTTAGAATTGTATATGCATTGCCTTACGGCTATCTCTGTCTGCCCATTTACCTTTGAAAATATGAAGTGAATCATGTAATAAACTAGATGCTCATTATAAGTTTTAAATCCTAATTTATATTCATATAGTTGGAGTTTTTTGGAATAGATAAACTAACTTGTTTATTCAAATATTACTAAAGATCGAATAGTCCTGTTATAATTACAGTCAGTCACTTTGAATAGTGTTTCTATTTTTAATATGCAGATACTATTTTAAATTTTAACTTAGTGAAATACTTTAAAATTATTTTGTTTAATGTTTGTCCTGTTTCAGTTTCATTTAATTTGAAATTTGTCACGCGTATAATACTGACATCATATTTCTGTATGATTTAAAATGTTGATATAACTGTTCACGAGAATATATAACAATATATTTTTAAGTGTAATAGCGTCTTCATATCACCTTAATATGAAAAGGTTTCTTTTCATTCTTGGTTTTTCTTTGTAAAACATGTAAACTCAGTAAAGCATTATTGTGTATTTTTAAAATATTCTGATATTCATGATATGTTTGGAAGAGAACATATTTAAAAGTCACTTTTGGGAAATGATATGTGTCTGCATCTTTTTCAAAGATCAAAAGATTGTTTTTTACTTGTTCACATCCTCTAGTAGTAATCAAAAGCAGTATGTATTAAATATTTTGACAGTGAAAATAGTTTCTTATGTTACGTATTTGCATCTGTTTAGAATAAAAAGGTATCTTCGTTTCGTGATTTGTACTTATTTGTGGTGAAACGTTTGTGTTAAGTTACCTCCCTGTATCGTTTGTAATAATAATTTGGCCTTTAACCTCTCTTTCTATTTTTTGATACCAATTGGCATATTTTTGTAATCAAAAGTAGGTCACCTTTTACAATAAGAAATGGTCTTTTGTTACCTTTCACATCTTTTGGACATAGTAGGTATAATTGTTTGTCTATTTGAATTTGTTATTCCTCAAAAATTTAACTTTTGATTGTCTTGTCAGTCCTTTATTGCCACATTACTAAAACGATCACCTTCTAATGTTTGTACATTTTTGTAAGTAAATATTGATCTGTTGCTACTTGAATCTACCTCTCCAGTCACAAAAGTTCACCTTTTCTCATATCTTTGCATTTTATTCGAAATATGTTTATCATTTGTTACGAACTTACAAGTTGTTTTTTTGTTTGTTTGTTCTTGAATTTCGCGCACAGGTACTCGAGGGCTATCTGCGGTAGCCGTCCCACCTTTAGCAGTATACGACTAGAGGGAAGGCGGCTAGTCATTACCACCCACCGCCAACTCTTGGGCTACTCTTTTGCCAACGAATAGTGGGGTTGACCGTAACATTATAACGCCCCATGAATGAAAAGGTGAGCATGTTTTGGTGCGACGGAGATTCGAACCCGCGCCCCTCGGATTACGAGTCGCACGCCTTAACACGCTTGGCCATGCCGGGCCCGCTTAATATTTTGAGTGATTTCTAATTCTCCTTGATTTGGTATTGATACCATGTTTCTTATGTTTTAGCTATATATATATTTTAGTAGATATTGTAATGTTTATTATTAATATCTCATATTAATGAGACATAACGGTAGACTTTGAACTATGTCTATACGACACTTTATATCTCTAACGACTTTTAATGCTGGCTTGTTTTGATGAAGTTTACCTGATATCGCTAACAGCTTGTACTACTTTAATATTTCGTAATAATACTACGTTTCCGTACGAAGTAGAGATCAAGACATGTAAATGGTACTACAGAGATGTGACAAAGAACTAAATTCAAAGCCTAACATATGACACAAGCCAAACACAACGCACTGCCCAATCAACACTATACTAATTGCCAAACATAGCGGTGGCAGTCTCATATTATGGGGACGCTTCTCATAAATAGGGAATGGGAAGCTTGTCAGGATTAAACTGAAAGTGGAAGGTGTAAATCCTATAGAAAAACCTATTCAGGCAGCCCAGGATCTGAATCAGCAACACAATGATCTAAAGCACAAAGTCAAATTCACACTGGAGTGGTTTCAAAAGGAGAAAGCCAATGTTCTAGAGTGGCATAGCGAAAGTTCTGAATTGGATCCAATAGAAAATGTATAGTGAGACATAAAGATGGCAGTCCATCAGGGATTCCCAATACACTTTCCACAACTGACGCATTTTTTTTTTCAGGAAGGATGGGCAATAATTACACAATCCTGTTGTTTAAAGTTGGTATAGACCAATCCAGAACATCTCAGTAAATGCCAAAGGTACTTCCACCAAGTATTCACTTGCAATCAGTAAACTTATATTTATATGTATATTTTTTACAGGTTTGGCTGACATTTAACTTCCTTAACACATAACATTGTTAAAGTTTCATCACTATAGACTTCAATAAAAAACAAATTTATAAAACACAATGTTTATATTAGTTGTATTTCATCAAAATGTTACATTACTGTCACAATGTCGCAAGACACTATACATCAACTTTTATTATCCATTATTTGAGTGAGACAGCTATTATTACCAGTAGTTTACTTTAGATACCTTTAATGTCCTAAGGGACACTTAGTTAAATCTATATGTGTGTGATTTAATTTTGCTATAATTAAATATACTATATGAACGACTTACTGTTTAATCTTATTCTTAACCATAATAACAAAACTAAACCTTCATTTGATGCTCTATACATAAAACGTTGAGACTTTCTGATTTCAAGGAGACTGTTACAAATGGTGTGGACACTGATGTCAAGTCAGCTGTTATTATGAAATACAAAGGTCGGCACATGCTCAGTTATTACTGATGACTAGACTAAAAAGTTTGACCTGGTGTTTGCCGAAACTAAGTAATGTTTTCATTTCTACAAACCAGAAGTTCCGTGACTTTCAAAACTTTTTTTAAACGTATTAGCTTTTCAAGTGTATATAATTATAAAATGACCTTTAATTATAAACTAAGTGATTACTTTAAAGATTTTGGAACAATGTTTCGTAGGGCCCGGCATGGCCAAGCGTGTTAAGGCGGGCGACTCGTAATCTGAGGGTCGCGGGTTCGCATCCTGGTCGCGCTAAACATGCTCGCCCTTTCAGCCGTGGGGGCGTTATAATGTTTCGGTCAATCCCACTATTCGCTTGTAAAAGAGTAGCCCAAGAGTTGGCGGTGGGTGGTGATGACTAGCTGCCTTCCTCTTGTCTTACACTGCTAAATTAGGGACGGCTAGCACAGATAGCCCTCGAGTAGCTTTGTGCGAAATTCCCAAACAAACAAACAGTGTTCATATTTAGTCATAGCTCAATGTGATATCATACATGCTTAACACAAATTTAGGTAGTTTGAAGAACTTACGCAAATAACAATTAGTATTGTTACCTCTTTGTCTAGCGCTAATTTTTTACAAACTGCATATAATCTACACATTTGTTTAGTCTCTTTGAGCGTATTCCTAACATAAGTCATGTGTTCAATAATAAAGACCACTGACCAGCTGGATAAAGTTTGGTTTTAGAAAATATATAGGGTAAGACGTAACGTTTACAAAGTTTTGGCATTTTGTTTTGCTAAATCGGATAATAGTTTTGTTTAAATGTAGATCACCCAATCTGATCAAGTTTTGCTAAAAAAGACCACACACCTATAGTAACACAATATGCGTAGCAACATTATCTATCTATACAAACACCATTTAGAGTAATACAGTCCACCTGCAGAAACATTGTCCACCTTTGTAAAATATAGTTAATGCTTTAATTACAAACCAAAATTAAAAAATCAACAACATGTATTGTAATGCCATCCACCTATAGAACCTCAGTAATATAATATACCTAGTAGCAACATCTGCCTCAATAAAATTTGTGTTAAAACTATAAAGTCGCATGTGTACAGTGAAATGTTTTGTCCAGAACAATAAAAATTATAATTATATGGATAATATAAAACAAAATAGTGAAACAGTATGATTCTGTAAACGTCCTCATCAGAACTTTAAGCTATGTATGTGTAAACGGTCAGAAAATGTAAAAAATTACAACAACAACATACGACTAAGTACAGAACTAATGAAGTATTTATACATAAAGCAACTGTACTACTTTTAGATGATAATTAAATCCAGCCATTGATTACTTTGAGACATATACGATAAGATCATCATGAATGTAATTTCCACTTCTATGACTTCGTTGTCTTTAAAGTTTTGTGGTCATGTCTGCCTATCATGAGGTAATTCAATACCTGGTGATACTTCGAGGATCTATAACAACATTATCTTCCCTCACTGCCTGAGGTTGACACATATGTGGCGATCTCTGTCATAGTGCCACTTGGATACTGCCTTAACTACTTTTCACAATAAGTTTACTTAAATCAAATCAAATGTTTAACATTTTCAAACTCTATAATTCTATCATCATATGTTTGTGTGTTATTAATAATTATGTGTATATTATGATTTTTAACGATGAAATACACGTATAAATTAAAATTATCGTTCAGAGCTTTCAGATTACTGAATATGATAAATTATTAAAGAAAAATATAATTTCATTGACAGCACAAAGTGTTTTAAACCTTGTGTGTATGACATATATATATATAAGTTGGTTATACATATATATGTATACAAGTATTCCTGCACATTCAATCAATTATGCAATAGTTGCCCTTCACACTTAGCTTTGAGTAAACGACAGCTATATCAAACGATGTTGCTCAGAGTAATGTTCTTTAAAGTTTTGCATTTCACAATACATTTAAAGACAACTTTATTACTTGGCTTGGTTAAATGATAACATAAAAAAATGAATGCCACAGTTTTTCATTTTGAGCCAAGAAGCAAACATGTGGTTTTATGTACGATATTATTTTATCATAAGTACAGAAACGAGTCAGACACATGGCATTTACTATTATTGATTATTCCACCGCTTGCTTATTAATAATCAGCAGAAGGAAGCTTTCTTTTTTTTCGTATCTGGTTAGTTTCGTATTAGATAAAAGGTGGTACTTGGAATGTTCTTCGCACAGTATAGATGAAAAAAACTCGAAAGAATCGAACAAGCTGGAGACAATCTTATGCATATTGCAACTTATAAGCTTGTTCAATCGTATTTTTTCTCTTTTTGTCAGTAGAAGTTAGCGGCAATAGTTTCCCCTGAAATGAAAGTGTTCTCTTCAATAACAACGTGTCTTTTAACTAGACATTACTACTTTGCCACTTAGTGCCTTGTCTAATAACAAAGAATTCACATTTCTAGAGCTGGAGGAAATACTGGACACACTGCATCATTGTTCATGTATTCGCTTATTCCAACTCCTTGTAGGTGGACGCATATGCAGTGAATGTAATAATGTGTGTGTGTATTATAGCAAAGCCACATTGGGCTATCTTCTGATTCCACCAAGGGGAATCGAACCCCCTGATTTTAGCGTTGTAAATCCGTAGACTTACCGTTGTACCAGCGGGGAACATGTAATAATGAGGTCAGTTAATGTATTTTATTTAGATAAATTGCTAAATAGGTTACTATATACACAACAGATTTCGGTAATAATAACTTTCAAACATTAATGTTACTTTATGATATGACCTTGCAAACTGCATGTATTATTCGTATGGAGGCGATTTTAGTCACATTTAAACAGAACAAAGTATCATAAATTTGTGGAAGCATGGAGTGGAGATACTTTGTGGCCAGTTAAGATTCGTAGAGATGGTTACAGTATCTTCGGCCATCTTTCTTATGAAAACGACAGTTGATTTTGAGTTAATCTGGTAGCTTGTGAATATTCCTCAAAAGTAAATTACTGACTTTTACTTTGTTTACAGTAACAAACGACAACCACAAAAAATCGTTTCAAAGGCTTTTTGACCCTGTATTTTTTTTGTTGTAATTAAATCATTCATTATTTGATTGCGGAAGTTTCGTTTAGCCTCAGGTTCAGTTCCGGACCTCACGTTCATGGAGAAAACTGAAGACTTATTTTTTATGTTTTTTTTTAAATATTTCACTTTTTCCCACTATATCATTTAATGGTCACGTTCTCTTCTGGTCATAAGTCACTTGTGTTGGCGTTCGACGGTATATATACTAAATACATAGATGCAGAACAACATGTCGTTCGTGGCACTACTGCTCACACCTGAACTATCACACTACTTCAATAGTACGTGTAAATTGTTTTCATAAAATACTGTTAACCATCTAAAACATCATCAACAAGTAATGTATGACAGCCTTATCAGCTAAATGCTATATCAAAGTCAATTTTGATGTATGATCTTTATTAATGTGCAGAGTCTGTGGTTAAAATTATTTTTCTGAATAGTATAATAGACACTTTTTACAAAAGTGTAAAAATATTAACAAATAAACTTTTATAAAGCTGTATGTTTGTTTGTTTATAATTAAGCACAAAGCTGGCTATCTGTGTTTTGCCAACCTCGTATTTAGCAGTATGAGTCCGCAGACATACTACTGTATCACAAGGGGACAAAGCTGTTGAATAGAACATAAAAAGTAAAAATCTGTATGTAGCTCAGATGATAATATTCATCCTTTATAAGCTGATTCTTTTA
The DNA here is from genome assembly GCF_004210375.1 of Tachypleus tridentatus. NCBI lineage: Eukaryota > Metazoa > Arthropoda > Merostomata > Xiphosura > Limulidae > Tachypleus > Tachypleus tridentatus. The sequence goes on along the minus strand of NC_134826.1, from coordinate 14,358,367 downwards.
TCTTAAATAATTGAATTAATAACGATAAAAAGGTTCATCTCAAGAAAGATAATACGAGTAAATATAAAAAGTATATTAAAAATAACTCTAGTTGCAAGACAATATTTAATGCTTTCTATGTTAAAATTCTGTTTTTGTTAAGCAATAAAGAATTATAGGTTTTTTTTGTACAACAGCATATAAGCAAAACGTTTTTGAGCTAATTCATATATCTAACATAAATAAGCCTAGTAACTAGATACGAGTCGATCTATTTTGTGATCTAGAAGTTTATATTGGAGGTAAAATAACAGGAAAATATTAGATAAAAAAATTGAATTATATCATAGATGTAGAACCACTTCATGGGAACGTCATGAAATTATGTACCTTCATAACAGTATTGTATTTCAAAATAATGACTTGCCGCTGAAAGATAGGTGAACTAAAGAGAGATGAATTATGAAAACAACAGAAAATATATGGTTGGAAATAACGAACAGCATTTTTCACAGGAAGATGCACGATGAACAAAATAACTCTGCGTACCGTCGGCCCGGCATGGCCAGGTGGGTTAAGGCGTTTGACTCGTAATCCAAGGATCGCGGGTTCGAATCTCCGTCGTACCAAACGTGCTCGCCCTTTCAGCCATGGGGGCGTAATAACGTAACGGTCAATCCCACTATTCGTTGATAAAGAGTAGCCCAAGAGTTGGCGGTGGGTGGTGATGACTAGCTGCCTTCTCTCTAATCTTACACTTGTAAGTTAGAGACGGCTAACGCAGATAGCCCTCGTGTAGCTTTGGGCGAAATTAAAACAAACAAACAGATTAATATTAATCACATTATTTTAAAGGTTTATAAAATATGTGAACTTAAATATCTCGAATGAAATAGTTTTTTAGGTATCTTTTATCGTATTTTTATTATGAAGATTTTATCATAGGTTATTACAATGCTTCCTTAAACGAGACAAAAATACTCCAGTTTAGTCAAACCCTTGTTACAAATTACCGCCATTAAATAATATAAGTATTTTTTTTTCAATTTTTTATCTCTGACCTTTACGTTTTAGATTTTCAACCTAATAAAATTATATCCCTCGTATACCCTATATCTTATATCGTATATCATATATCTTATATGTATATTACTTTTCAACCCCCCTTTCCTCCTCCTGTCATTTATTTGTTTGAATATTTCACTGCCAGCTACGTCTTCACTATTTTGTCTTTATATTAAATTTAGGCAATAAGCCTTTGTTAATTAAATAAATAATGTATATGCACCAATATAAAACAAGTAAGGCTTGTGAAACGAAATAAATGGATTTTCCAGACAATGTAAATTGTTCTCAATGGTTCTAATTGTGAGCCCTATTATTTTGTATTTTAGTGAAATATATTCCTGAGAGAATAGACCAAACTAAAGTCTCTAAACACATAACTACAAATTTCGTTGTTAAACAAAGACAGTTGGGCTTTGCAGATTCTACAACTATTCGAAATAAACAATCGGAGGACTATATTACATATTCCTTTTAGTATATGAATGTGTTTCACGTTTCATATGTTGTTGCGTAGCTTGTATAGCGTTTGAAAACCCAGTACTAAAACATTTAGAATAGCAGGCAGTTTATTGAAAACCAGCCAGAATGAATAAGAAGAAGAGAGAAATTCTATGTCTAACACATGAAGAACGTAATTTACTTTACATTGTTTTGATCAATGCACTCATCATTACTCAATAGCGCCATCTTACTTATTGTTGCTGTCTATTCTATTTATTGTTATTCAGTAGTGTTATCCTAAATTCTGTTATCTTGAAGTACTATTCTAATACTATATTAGTTACTGTTATTTAGTTGCATTATCTCAATTATTGTTATTCAATTGCTCTAAAGTTATAGTTAGGTTTATGATAACTTTCACTAGTTACGCTGTATTGTAAGAATTGTCATTTTATGTATTAATTTGATTACAATTAACTTAGAGACTAAACAACAAATATAAAACTATATTACGAGATTAAAATGTGATGGTTCAAAAGATAACTCATTTGTAACTAGTACTTGCAACTTTTACACTGAATTGTTTTAGTTTTGAGCTATGTTTTAGCATAATACTTTTTATACACCAACAATTTTGTTTAGAATATTGTAGTTTCAACTGTCAAGTTAAGAGCTGTAGTATTTATGGTCACGTTAACAAGTATATCGTGTTTGTACTTAAAAATTAACTGATTCAATTAAATTTCACTTAATGGATCCTAAATAAATGTGTTATTAAACTTTGAAAAGCTATTAATATTTTCTTTACAAAAATATTTACATGGTTTTTAGATTATTTACATTTTAAACTAATTTTATTCTGAATGAACTTCAAATAATGCTTTCTGATTCTTCTATATTATTTACTCATTTCATTAATGCTAACTCAGGGTTTCTGTTTTTATACTTTACAGTGATCTTATTTCACTTGGAATACTAATATATAATTTTGATACTTGATATAAAACAATTTCTTTGTTTACTTTAGAAAGTTTTACTTTCCCATGTACTTAAGCTTTGTTTTGTATACTGATTTTATTTTTCCCAATTTTGAATGTCTTTAGTAAAGTTGTTTAGTGTTTTATAAATATATAGTATTATTCTTAAACTTTTAAAATGTAATTTAGTTTGAATATATTGTGATAATGATTACATGTATTTGTAACATAACTTTTAAGTTCGTTAGAGAAATACCTTCTTCTCAACATGTGATACGAAATTGCATAATTGACCCAAACGAAACATAATATTTTTCATTTTATTCTTAGATAAATATTTTTATGCATTGAAATCTTACTGCTGATATAATTTCTTTAATATACTTATATCTCCATTATTTGTTATGTATTTTCCCAATTTTAACTATGATTTAATATTAAAATACTTGACAATTTCTGATTTCGCATAATTGAACTATTGATCATATTGTTTTTAACAGATGAATAAATGAATAAAATTGCTGTTTTATAAGGACAGTTCTCATAAATTATTGTCTTGTTTAAAATTATTCGACTAGATTATTTTTTAGAGAAAATCTCATAAAGACCGTTTTATTTACAGTTAATAATAATAAATTTTCATTAAATCACCTTTTTATGCATTTTAAATCATTGTTAATGTTTTACGAGTACAAAATCACTATTTACATTATAAATTAATACCAAAACTTTTTCAAAGCTTGTTATTTCTGCAACCAACCGACTTTCACTGTCCTAACTGAACGGCATTCCAGCAGTTAAATTCATCACTTATAACATTATTCATTTTAACTACTTGTTTTCTTTTATATATATTAACTATATATCTCTTATTTTAATTTTATTGTTTTGTAGTAAAAGTTTTTTGCGAAATCGTGTCGCAAGTTTTTGATGTTTCTAAAAGAGCATGTATTATTCTGGCATGAATAACCAACTGATTTAATTTATTAACCACTGTAATAAGTGTATCTTTTGTAATAATATTTTAATGATGTCCAAACTGACAATTTGAGAAAAAAATTTAATCAAAGAATTTCATTATTCTTTTTTTAAACAATTTTGTCAAGAATATTTGATATAAGTAATAACAGAACAATAGTGTAATGATTTAGATTATCTATATTTATCTTAATTTGGGTATAATAACAGTAATTTTAAAATATTTGGAAACCATTTTTCTTTTAGCAGTTTCTCATTGTTATTTTTGATAATTTCTCTTTTCCTGCAGCTTTTCTATTTTATGCGTTGATTCATCTAATTGGTCTGTATTAAAACATGTTACATTAATTTTACTTTAAGTTCCTTTGCGATATTTGAAAACATCATTAGATGAATTTACATTTAATTTGGTTCAAAATTCACACATGTTCTGATTATTTATTTCAAATATTTCAGTTTTCATTTTACGAAAGTGTTCAAACATTTTGACTTCAGAAGTATCATCAGAGTGTCCTGAGTTTTTTCTAGTTGAAGGTCACTGTGACTAAATACACTTGAGACTACTATCTTAAATTAGAATTATAAGCTTCTGTTTTTTATGATGGAACATTTGTAATTATTTTTCTTTTCTTTTCGATATTTCTGTAAGTTACTTCTTCACTGCTACACAATAATAATAATGTAACTTACAACAACTGAAACATCGTACACAATCGTTTGAATTATTTATCTATTATTTACAGGTACCACATGTTAGAGTCATATTAATAAAACCTTTTAGTGATAAGACTAAGGTCCCCTAATGCGACAGTGGTATGTCTTGAGACTTACGCTGCTAAAATCAGCGGTTCGATCCCCTTCAGTGACCACACCAAATAGCCCGATGTGGCGTTACTGTAATAAAACGCTCGCACACGTTAGACAAAGAAATATGGCAAATGAAAACAGTGCACAACAAAGTTTTTGCTTCTTGAACACTGTTGGGTGTTCCTTATAGATTTTTGGCTGCTGATCGCGAAAATCACATTCAAATTTGCCCATCACGTATCGTTTCATCGAAATCTTCAGATTTGTCAATGTTTTTTTTTATATTTGTGTCCAAAAATTTTATTTCCTGTAAGAGACCTATGAACGATGTTTTGTGCAGTCTGGGCATGTCCAGGCATGAAATCAGGCCAGGTTGGAAGCTACTCTGTGGAAGTATGCAGCCCGGGCATGCCTGGGCAGGCCAGAGCCACCTGACAGTCTCAGCAGGCTATAAACTGGCTTGCATACACAGATGCTGCTCATTGGATTAATATAAATCTTTTAGTGTGTACGTATTGTTTCAGAATATAGCATTGCCTCAGTAGCACTGTAACAAGTAAGTTAGATGTTATAGACGTTTTACAGGACAATTGGTGTCGGTCAATATGTCTCGTCAATGTCGTAACAGCCGCGATACATTCTGCTATATTTGTGGCGAGTATACGCTTGTTCATCAGAGACGCTCAATGACTACTCTTCTGAAGAAAGCATATCATCTGTACTTCGGCTGTAAAATTTGTGATCAAGACCAAGAATGGGCGCCTTACATTTGTTGTGCGACATGCGCTGTCTGTCTGAGAGCTTGGTTCAGAGGCACTCGAAAGACAATGCCGTTTGCTCTCCCGATAATATGGCGAGAACAGAAAGACCATGTGACGGACTGTTACTTCTGTGTGACTAATATGTCTGATTTCTCTGCCAAAAACATAAAGGGTATTCAAATGAATACCCTAATCTGCTATGCAATGAGACCCGTGCCACATGACTACAGTCTTCCAATTCTACAGATGAAGAAACTGCAATGCAGGAAACTGGCAGTGACATTGATCTTGATTTTGAACCGTGCTCCTCAGGCGATCCACATCTCATAACACAGTCAGAATTAAACGATTTGGTCAGAGATTTAGGTCTGTCAAAAGCAAAAGCCAAATTTCTAGGTTCGAGACTGCAGGGATGGTGTTTGCTGTCACCAGGTACGAAAATTTCTATTTTTCGAAGCCGCCAAGATGATATAATCAAATTATTTGCACAAGTTGACAGTCTCTGTTTTGTGTTGACATCGAAGGATTGTTCTCTGCTTTGGGTTGTGACCATGACCCGCAAGAGTGGCGTCTCTTTATTGATTCATCAATGTTAAGCGTCAAAGCTGTTCTGTTACACAATGACAACGTTTACTTTTCAATACCTGTTGGCTATGAAGCACACATGAATGAAATCTACGAGAACAGGGAAATGTTGCTGAAGCACATCCAGTACAAGTACAACTGGAATGTCTGTGAAAATCTGAAAGTTGTTACTGGGACAGCAGCTCGGCAATACAAAGTACTATTGTTTCCTCTGTGAATGGGGACAGTCGTACTAAAGAGTCACATTATTCTAGACAGAGGTGGCCACTCCGTAAAATGTTAGCTCAAGAACAGAAAAATGTGGCGCACGAACCGCTTGCGACTCGGCAAAGATTTTTTTACCTCCTTTTTACATAAAATTGGGACTTATGAAGAATTTCGTGAAAGCAATGAACAAAAAAGGCGAAGGTTTTCGTCATTTAAGACAGATGTTTTCAATAATAACTTAGGCCAAGATCAAAGAGAGCATTCTTGTTGGCCCTCTGATCAGACATGTTATGAGTGACAAGCGGATCGAAGATCTGTTAGTTGTGCCAGAAAAAAATTGCCTGAAAAGCCTTCAAAGACGTTGTTGACAATTTTCTTGGCAATTACAGAGCCACACATTGCATTCAGCTTGTAGACAAACTTCTCAAAGCATGCAAAACAATGAAGTGCAACATAACACTCAAGTTTCATTTCCTCCACTCACACTTGGACTTCTTCCCCCCAAATCTCAAAATAATTTAATTATTTTAGAATTTTATTAACAAGAACTTTTGTTTTTTTTTCTTTGTTTCTTACTGTATAATCTGTGATAAATTCACAGGGGGTTACCATAGTTGTATCTGGAATGTTAAATAGTTATCTCCTTTTCATCAAAGTTAGGTACTTAAGGACGTCCTTTGACAAGAGAAATTATTCTCCTTATCTCTATTAAACTATGAACATAATTTTAAAATATTGCTTGTTATGGATTATTATTTGCATGCCCGTAAATTTCACGTTTTCTTTCGCTAATTTCGCTGCACAACAAATCTTTTGCTTCTTGATCACTGTTGGGTGTTTCTTATAGATTGTTGACTGCTGCTCACGAAATTCATATCCAAATTTGCCCATCACGTACCGTTTCATCGAAATCTTCAGTTTTGTCAATGTTTTTTTTATATTTGTGTTTCAAAATTTTCGTTTCTGTGAGAGACCTACGAACAATGTTTTGTGCAGTCTCGACATGTCCAGGCATGAAATCAGGCCAGGTTGGAAGCTACTCTGTGGAAGTATGCAGCCCGGCATGCCTGGACAGGCCAGAGCCACCTTGACAGTCTCAGCAGGTTATAAAACTGGCTTGCATACACAGATGCTGCTCATTGGATTAATATAAACCTTATAGTGTGTACGTATTGTTTCAGAATATAGCATTGCCTCAGTAGCACTGAAACAAGTAAGTTAGATGTTATAGACGTTTTACAGGACGATTGGTGTCGGTCAATATGTCTCGTCAATGTCGTAACAGCCGCGATATATTCTATTATATTTGTGGCGAGCATATGCTTGTTCATCAGAGACGCGCAATGACTACTCTTCTGAAGAAAGCATATCATCTGTCCTTCGGCTGTAAAATTTATGATCAAGACCAGGAATGGGCGCCTTACATTTGTTGTGCGACATGTGCCGTTTGTCTGGGAGCTTGGCTCAGAGGCACTCGAAAGACAATGCCGTTTGCTGTCTCAATGATATGGCGAGAAACCGAGGGACCATGTGACGGACTGTTACTTCTGTTTGACTAATATGTCTGGTTTCTCTGCCAAAAACAAGAAGTCGATTGAATACCCTAATCTGCTTTCACCAATGAGATCCGTGCCATGACGACAGTCTTCCAATTTAGAAACCACCAGAGGAATGGACCTTAGACGAACAAGATGAAGAAAATGCAATGCAGGAACTGGCAGTGACATCAATCCGGATTTTGAACCGTGCTCCTCAAGCGATCCATATCTAATATAAAGTCAGAATTAAACGATCTGCTCAGAGATTTGGTCTGTCAAAAGCAAAGCCGAATTGCTAGCAGGTTCGAGACCGCAGGAATGGTGTTTGCTGTCACCAGGCACGAGTGCTTCTGTTTTTCAAAGCCGCCAAGATGATATAACCAAATTCCTTGCACAAGCTGACAGTCTCTGTTTCTGTGTTGACATCGAAGGATTGTTCTCTGCTTTGGGTTGCAGAATCTTATGACCCGCAAGAGTGGCGTCTCTTTATTGATTCATCAATGAAGCGTCAAAGCTACTTGTTAATAATGACAACGTTTACTTTTCAACAAATTCGTTGGCTGGCAGCCACATGAATGAAATCTACGAGAACAGGGAAATAAGTTGCTGAAGCACATCCAGTACAAGTACAACTTCGACGTCTGTGAAAAATCTGAAAGTTGTTACTGGGACAGCAGCTCGGCAATACAAAAGTACTATTGTTTCCTCTGTGAATGGGGACAGTCGTACTAAAGAGTCACATTATTCTAGACAGAGGTGGCCACTCCGTAAAATGTTAGCTCAAGAACAGAAAAATGTGGCGCACGAACCGCTTGCGACTCGGCAAAGATTTTTTTACCTCCTTTTTACATAAAATTGGGACTTATGAAGAATTTCGTGAAAGCAATGAACAAAAAGGCGAAGGTTTTCGTCATTTAAGACAGATGTTTTCAATAATAACTTAGGCCAAGATCGAGAGCATTCTTGTTGGCCCTCTGATCAGACATGTTATGGTGACAAGCGGATCGAAGATCTGTTAGTTGTGCCAGAAAAAATTGCCTGAAAAGCCTTCAAAGACGTTGTTGACAATTTTCTTGGCAATTACAGAGCCACACATTGCATTCAGCTTGTAGACAAACTTCTCAAAGCATGCAAAACAATGAAGTGCAACATAACACTCAAGTTTCATTTCCTCCACTCACACTTGGACTTCTTCCCCCCAAATCTCGATGCTGTCAGTGACGAACACGGTAAAAGGTTTCACCAGGACATTGCTACAATGGAAAAACGATATCAGGGCAACTGGAATCCGTCAATGCTTGCTGACTACTGTTGGACACTGCAACGTGATGCACTGCACATTGAATACAAACGAAAATCAGGAGCAAAACACTTTTAATTATGTTGAACTTAATAGCGTATTAGAAACATAAACGCAATTAAATACGTTATTGTCTATTTCTTAGAATTCCTACGTTATGAAGCAAAATAAAAACTATATTTGTGTATATCCACCAGGTACCTGTCACAATCAGCAAAATCTTTTCAGAAAGTAAAACTTTGCAAAACAATTGTTGCAGTGGAATCAAAGTGTTCAATGCTTGCTAACATACAGAATAAAATAGCACTTTATCATATCAACAGTTTGTGTGAAAAACATTTTGCCAAAATGAAATTTAAGAACAAGACACTTATTTTTTTATTATATTCCAAAAGTGTTAACTTTTATTTTCATGTTTAATAAAATGTCTAAAACTGACTTAAACATTTTGCTACCACAAAATGTATCCATTATTCAATTATATTACAAATATTTAACCCAGTCATACATACTATGCCCGATAGAAATATTAAAAGTGATGCTTCTCAAATCAACCCTAAAACAGGAATGTCTATGTTCCGAACGTGATTCTCACGATTTATCCTGAAGAAGAAATGTTCGCAAACACTTGATGTAATTTATCGTGAGATGATCTTGCGTGCTTTCTTAATATTCTAAAAGCGATATTTCTATTTGTTTGTTTGTTTTGAATTTCGCCCAAAGTTACACAAGGGCTATCTACGCTAGCCGTCCCTATTTTAGCAGTGTGAAACCAGAGGGAAGGCTAGTCATCACCACCCATCGCCAACTCTTAGGCTACTCTTTTTACCAATGAATAATGGGATTCACCGTCACACTATAACGCTCCACGGCTGAAAGTGCGAGCATATTTGGTG
>NC_134826.1:14290533-14348330 GCF_004210375.1 Tachypleus tridentatus | reverse complement strand
ACAGTTTCAGAACATTGCAAATATTACTAAGTGTTTTCTTTTAATGTTGTTTCTGAATAAGGAAATCATTACACAAGAGTTGTATGTTAACATCATTTATTTTAGTGTTAGTATTTAATTTTTGTTGTTTGGATCTATTTGTGACATCAAACAATCTTTCTTATTTGGATTATATATAGCTTATGTCCAGAAGCAAGTTGGAGTATTGTCAGACCCTAGTATTTGGGACAGTTTTAGTTACAATGGATCAAGAATTTGCTAAAGCAACACGATACTGGGAGACTTTGTACTTGAGATGACACTTAACCCCATCTGATGAGACTGCAATGGCACCAGCACATGTTTTGTTTAAAGCAAAGCAGTTTCAAGCACTAGCCCTAAGAAACCTACTTGATTGTACATTCAGAGATTTGGACTAGTATCAGTTGAGTAAGGTGTACATTTCACCTGTTTTCACCATATCAGTGTGCAACCATTGAGTCATGCCTTCAACCCTGTTACTAATTAACTCCAGACATCCTGTGGGAAAACAGTGAACACTTTTATACTTGGTTTCTCAATGAAGCTGTAGTTTTTTTAAACTTCTACAGAATACTGCACTATGAAAGGACTACCATGAACTACCCAATGGTCCTAAAGACCTTTTCTCCAATGCAAATTTGTGGCAAACAACCAACAATACATCATTCAAATGTCTGCCTTATTAATCCTTTATGCACAGGTCAGTCCGTTTGATGTACATCATACTGGAGAAAATAACACTTACTATGGTTCTATATTTATTATGTACATTTTCACAAAATTTGCTGTACAAAAAAAAAATCAAATTTTTAATAAAATATTTCTACTAAATATGCAACAAAAAATTTAAAAAGACCTGATTGGGTTTGTTTGAGAGAAAAGTGATTTTAATAATAAAAATACATTTTTTTATCTTACAGTTTTCATATTTCATTCACATAACTTCTAAAACATCATAAATGAGTATCACAATTTTTTCTGAAAAAGGTATACTTTTATGTATCTTTTCTCTACCCTAACTCTTTCTCTCTCTGCAGTGAATTCACTTATAACAACAAAAGTAAATTATAAATAAAATATTTTTATTTTATATAATGACTGCAGACTGTAACAGATAATTATGTATCCTAAACAGCCTCAGACTAGTAACCATTACATCTGTTTTTATTTTATTTTATTGCACTTTGAACAGTGTCTAACTAATGTTACAAAGTAGTAAATCACCTGGTGAGAGGTAAGTGTAAAGTAAAATAAACAAAGATCTGAATTACATCTTGTAGATAGAAAAATATATTAGGTTGAGGAATAATTCGTGAGCGTTTTTAAATAATTTCATTCAAGCATTACATGCAAGACTATACAATACTTCAATGCATGAACACATTACACCCAAAACATTTATTATGATACTTTATTTCATGTAATACCCAGGTATATAGTATGCATTGTTGTAAACGAAATTGCAAGAAATTAAATGCAAAAGCAGATGGTGTCGAAAATGCTCGATTTTGTCCACTTGACATTCCATTTAATGAGCTGAAAATGAAAGCAAAAATTAAAGACATATGAAAATCAAACACACCATCTATTAGAGCAAAAAATTATCTACCAAATGACATGAAATATTTTGCGAAAGCGTTTCATTTATGAATATATTTTTTTAACTTGAAAAAACGCTCATGAATTATTCCTAAACCCAATATTTTATTTTTTAATTTATATTGCCTTAACAACCTCATACATTTTTAATTTTTATTTTGTTAAAATATACTTAAAAATGAATAAATAATACACATAAAAAACCAAGAAATTTTGCAACTACTTAAACCTTAAAGCCTTTTGAACTCAGCTGTATGGTTAAACAAGTTTTGTTTTTCTAAGGTTGTTTGTCCAAAATAATTTATGTATCTCTCAAATATGCATTTTATAAAATAAAATACAGTTCTCAAAAACTACTATAATTTGTCTGGTTTTCTAAATCATATATATATGTTTAAGAAATTATGGAAAAACTTGCATTTTACAACTAAAACAAAACAATCATGTAACCTATGCAATTCCAGAGAAAATTATAGACATTTCTAAAAGGCAGAGGATATGAGAGGTGAATGCAAATATGAGTTGAACAAAGAGGAGTATGTGGTTTGATCAGCTTACAACATACAATCTTTCTCAAACCTTCTTCACTATAAGGGTTACCATGGTAGGACTACCATCTAGAAGCTTGTACTGGCATCATGAAAATATCACAAAAATAAAAATTATAACAAAAATCAATGGAACAATGTGGTTTGATCAATTTCTACACATTTTTCATCAAATTAATGTGTTGACATGTATTAAAAACAAAGAAATTTTCCATCCAAAATGTCTAACATCATCAGTTAAGCATGATAGAAGTTCTGCAGCTTTTTGTTGGAATAGTTTAAGGCTTATTTGGTTTGTTTTAAATATAGTTTATATCAACAGATATTCCAATTATTTTATCCTAACCTATGCATTTAATAACATCATTGTCTACTTGAGTACTTGCTGCCTGTATTTAAAACGTTACCTTGCATAACATTTACAGAACATGAATTTTTTGGATATCTTGATTTCTTTCAGGTGAATAACAGTGAGATTGAATATCACAAAATGATATTCATAACAAGTAATTTCACCAGTCTTATTGACTGCTAGAAATAGATTAGATAATGCTCTTCTACTAAGTGTAAATCTTTCATTTAAATACTTCACAACTGGTGACCAATAGAAATTACACTTTCTTCTGTAGAAATTTCCTTTCTATAAGACTAGCTGTTTCCAAAATGGGGTGCTATATGAAGATATCATTTTCACATATGGAAAACATGAAAGAAGAAAATAATTCTTAAAACTTTTGCAGTATTTACATTCTCATTACAATTAACTTATAAAGCAATTTATTTATCCCATATAAATCCAAAACTTCATGCTAAAACCTTAATTGTGTGTGTAAGATCTGAAGAAATATTTCAAATTAATATTATAATTTTAACTGCTTTTTTAACGGTTAACAACATAATGCTGTACATCTAAGTTAACAAGTAATTTTAAAACACAGAACCATGAGAGAGGATATTTTTAATCCACATGGCTTCATTATTGATTTTAAATATTTTGTTCATAACACAGAGTAGGACAAAAATTATGACACAATTGGTATTTTATGTTTAGTACCAAAGAAAATATTACCAAAATATCTGAAACCATTTAATTGTTGTTAAGTTAACAACATAATGCTATACATCTAAGTTAACAAGTAATTTTAAAACACAGAACCATGAGAGAGGATATTTTTAATCCACATGGCTTCATTATTGATTTTAAATATTTTGTTCATAACACAGAGTAGGACAAAAATTATGACACAATTGGTATTTTATGATTGGTACCAAAGAAAATATTACCAAAACATCTGAAACCATTTAATTGTTGTTTCAAATAAAAATTAGAAATTAAACTATGTTATATCTTTATAATCTCTTTTCCTATTTAATATATTAGTCATATAAGAAAACTGGACCTAGGTTGCTAAGAGTGCTAATGTTTTAATAATGTCAATAAAGTAAAACATTTCAATTCTGTAGGCCTACGGTGTTAACATAATGAATAAATTTACAGTATCATATTGGAAGATACAAGTTAAAGTAATAAATTGAAACAATAATCATATAAACAGCTTTAACATCAGCTTTAAAGCAAAGTTCTAGTTTTAATAATAGGAAAAATAATTACATTTATTAGAAATCTGAGTTACTTTTACAAATTTCAAAACGAGGTCCTTAAACTAATGGCTTTTTCTTTCATAAAAGAAACAAAAAACATTATGGTTACTTCCTCTATTCTTTCCAATTCTGATAATAACTTTTATTTTTTATCTTGTTGTTCTTGTTATGGTCTTCTGTTTCATGTTTTAAGATTGGCTTTTTTTGGATCTAAATTCAAAACATCTACAGATTATCTTTCTTCTGTGATCCAGTAAAATATTACATAAACTAGAATATAAAATCACTTCATCATCATAACATAAACTGTTAAATCTTTGTGCTTTTTAATTCTGTACTTACACTGGCAGTCCTGTGTGAAATCTCCCTGGTTTTTCACACAAGAAAGTGTTGCTTACATTTAACTTTGAAAATTATCACCAATTTAGTTAAACACTTACAAAAAACTGCACTAAATACTTCCTACTTCCCCTTCACACCACAAGGTTAATATGACATAGCAGTCATTTAGTAAAATGGAATAAAATTCCTCATAGTATCCTTAAAAAACATTGTACAAATTTTAAAATTTTGAATTTCTGCAGCAGTTCCATGCAAAAATGTACTTCAGAACAGCTGATATGGGTAAAGTATTAACACTTTTACCAAAATAAAGCAGAGAATAATGTTTTGACGTTCTTAGGTTGTCTCCAGGTTAACCCGAAGATGACCTAAGATAGTCAAAATGCTATTTTCTGATTTATTTTAGTAAAAGTGCTAATACCCATACCAGCTGCCTTGAGATACATTTTTAATTCAAGTGGGTTTCTCTCATCATGAGTTCCATGCAAAATTCTGGCAAAGCTTGAAAACAGGTGAAAACTTTGACAAATTATGGATTCACAGAATTCAACAAATGGTAAACAAAATACATTTAAATTATCACTGTGACCAATTCACAATTTATAGAAAGCTTATATTCATTTTAGTTCCTATTGTAATACAGTACTTCCACAACATGAAGATAGTACTTTGAAACCACGTATATGTCAAAACTAATATTCATAGCTCACAAAGAAACTTGTATATATAATAAACTATACATTATTCAAAACCTTTACTTATGTGGCAAGTTAAACAATTATGAAACAAAAAAAATTGTTATTTTCAACTACTTTATGTCTATTCAACACTTGAGTTTTTAAAAGGCAAACAAACAGAAGGCAAAAAATACACATTTGTAATTATTAAGCTGTGAACACTGATAAGAAAGTGTATACTGAACATGAACATGGGGCTTACAATTGTTTTATACAGAAACATAAATCTGTAAAGTAAGAAAACTTGTTTTTTTTAACATAGTTACATATTTTAACCAACTTACTTAAAATATTTACATGCTGTATGTATATAATGAACAAATTCTTACAAGTACAATTAATACTCACCCACTTTCTTCTGGTAATAGCAATTCTGTTCTTGCTGCTTGTGTTTCTGAGACTTTAACTTTTTTACTTGCTGCTACCAGTTGTTTTCTTTTTACTCTTGTTTTAATTCCTGACTAAATACAAATTTTCATACTAAATGAAAATTACACTATTATACTTTTTGTAATTTATATGCAGGGCCAATTCCAAGTTGATTCTTTTTATGAAATTGTCAAATAATTTTGAAGGAAATTTCAACAGAAGTTTATAAAAGTTATTTAAGTACTATTGCTTCATGCACTAAATAAAAATTTAAATTTAATAACTTGTTAAAAAAAGTCAGAAAAACAAACGAATCAGTAGTGGTAAAACATTATAAAAATATTTTCATGAAAATTATTTTTGCTAAATAACTCAACTTTTTAATTTTTGTGAAAAGACTGTTTAATGATCTGAAAACTGACCTAGATTTCACCCTAGTATAGAAAACTTTTAAATATGAAGTACTTATAGAACTGGGCAATTTAACTTAATTAATCAAATACCTATGAGCACCACTTACAATGATTAACATCACATAAAAGATTTTCCTTACCTGAAAAGGTATTTCAGAGAAATACTCACTTATTTGCATCACATAAAGCCATTACATCTCATGCAATTTCATGTGCATGCCACAAGCCTTTAATAAAGCTCCCACCCTTGTGCCAATGTATATTACACCAGCATATTAGGTAATTTTTTATTAAAGTATAGCCATACATCAAAAAACGGGTGAGATATCCTCCATGTACAGTAATCCCCACAAGCACCAGAATTTAAACATAGGCTCATTCTTGATAAGGCAAACTAAATGCATTGGAAATGGAAAGAAAGAGTGGGATGTAATGCATAGATGTATCTTTCAAAAACACATTTTCAGGTAAGGAAAAATTTTAACTTCAGAAACACTACTCACTTCTATGCATTACAAAGAGCTACAGGCCCATAGTGAAGATGATGGAGGGAACAGCGAAAAAAAAAAAAAAAAAGAGCTCCTTTCCGAAAAGAGAATCAATAAAGGAAAAGCCCATTGACTATAACATCCAAGAGTCAAAAGTAAGCAAGTGAGACAGCAATTAGTGTGAAAAGCATTAATCTCAAGCAAAGAATACCCCCTCACTAAAAGATATAGTAGAATAAATTATATTGTCAAAAAATCACTTGCAGGTTGCTAACATTTTGCCAATTTGGACTAAATGTCAAATTTCTCAACTATTCATTACTACATAGACAATCAGCTGAGCACAAGTATAGGTGAGTGTGGTTATGGATACAAATCAGGCTGTTCTGTATAGAAAAATTATGTAAGATATAATAATCAGGTGCAAAGATCAGCATCATAGACCTATGCCCTGAGGTGTACAAAAGTTCCAACTAGCTGAACCACTAGAAATGGCTCATAACAAAGTTGAGTGCTCTGTACTACCACACCAGTAACATTCCAGCCAACTTTCCAAACAAAGGTACATCCCCTCAGTCTTGTATCATTGAAATTACACTGCCAGATGAGGAATTATCCATATATTGATTTCTCCAGTTGTAGTGAGCCAGTGTTAGGGCAGGAAAACATTGGCACTGTCACTGTTTTTCTTTTTAATTTTCATGTGCAGAACACATATTAGACAAAACACATAGACACTGCTGAACAGTAATAAGCACATTTTGAGACAAAGAAGATTGGTTTAAATCTTTCCATTACCCCTGATTAAGTGCAGATGTAGAGGCAACATCCTGTCACTAGGTGTACTCCAAGAAACAAATTGCATAAGAGTATGAAAGTGGCACTTACCCAACATATCCTGATTAAACTGGAGAATAGCAGACATTGGGAGACAAAACTCTGAAGAAGACAAAATTATTAGATGGTAGAGGTAAGAAGAAAAAAATATGCTGAGCACAGTCCACATTCCCACTGGGAGAATCTAACCCAAGGGGCATCAAAAGTCTGAATCCAGAAAGTGGGTCAAGTGGTGGATTTGATGTGATGAGACATGATACAGTTTGCAATCATCTCCATTCATCTCCATCTGGTAAGTGTAAAGAATGAGACAGATCAATAATCAACCACCTATTTCCAGTCTTCTTGGGTGCAACTAAAAATAAACAGAATCGCAGAAGAACAGGACTGACTCTCTTTACTGTTTCCTTGACCAATAACTTTCCAACTGCCTCTCAATAACAAGGAAGAATGTAAACAGGCAGCATCAATTTGCGATTCCAATGTCTCAGGGTTGTTCATGAACATCAAGAGGCAAATAAAAAGGAGCCTCACATAATTCATGGATGGCTATCGAAGGAAGACAAACTCCTAACAACAAAGTACCTCAACCCATTAAATCCCAACAACACTGAAGCCAGGAAACAAAAAAAAACACAAAAAAAACAGAGGCTGACAAACATTGCAAGGTAAGACTAACAAAGGACCCAATTCATCCTTAAATTGATGTGGGGAATGCTGATAGCCTTCTGACAAAATCTGAAGGGAAGATAAATATCTTGGAGCCATAGTTAGGGTCAAACTAATCTGTAAAATTGTGATCTGCTAAAAGTGATCAGATTTCAGTCAGAAACCCCACATATCCAAAAGAGGATCAAGTCTTTGGGAATCTAAATATATATATATATATATACAAGTCAAATTATGCTGTTCAGATAAATGTGGAAGCGCAAGACATAGCAATTCTGTCATGTAATTGAGCAGAAAATCTCCCTGGATGTAGAGCAATATCAGGTGAAGGAGGAAAACTAAATATTCACCTTCAGACTTTTGAGCCATCAAGATAATGGTATATTTAAAGTCAACTGGAGAAAGCCCCAAAACGTTACACACCTGACTGACTAACTGAAGAAATGGAGTAAGAGGTGACTTATCCAAACTGATTTCATGAAAAGCTGACACATTAAATGAAGAAGCCATAAAAAGATAGTTCAAATTCTCATCAAACTCTCCTAGATCATCTACAACATATCAGGTCATAGACAGCTTCAACTCAGAGTGCCCTCACCCCCCCAATCCACACCAATACTACACAATCAAGTACAATAACACTATAATGCCATACAGATCAAATAATATAATGTTTCAGATTAACAGCTAAATTATCTTTGGCAACTAAACAAACACAATATTTGAATATAAAGCCTGAACATGAATTTTTATGAGAAATGTATTAAAAATGTTTACTTTCTATTTTCATAAAAATATATAATATGATATCTTTCATACATTAACTGAAACTTCAGATAGAATGCATTTCATATCATATACAATTAATATTATTCAAAGACATTTAAAAGCAAAATCTGTTTCACTTTCAAAACATATGTCATTCTACCTTATAATAGCAGTTATCTCATTCATTTTACGATGCATAAAAAGAAATTGTCTGTGTTTATATGAACAACACATACTTGATAAAAAAAATCATCCTGTAATTTTGAAGCGACAGTGGCAAATAAAACATAGTTATGCATTTTATTTTAGTAATTACTCTACACATTTAAGTTTTAAGTAATGGACTTATTTAGAAATGCATAAACTTCAGGGATTCTAAAACATTCAAAACTTCTTAATTATTAATACTAAAATATGCAACAGATGGCTCTTAAGAAAATTAAGAAAACTGACAAAGGCGTAATTTTCAAAACTAAAGATTTCTATGAACATGGTATAAGACTTTAAAAGTACTAGTTTAGGATTGCTCAGGATAAGTTTAAGAAATCTTTTCATGAGTTTTAATCTTCAATGTTACCTTCAAAATATGTGTTCCATTGCTGGCTGATCAGAAAAATTTGACAACAGATTAATCATCAGGCTCATTAACCGTTACTTCAAATAATCAATTACTGTCTGTAGTTTTATGGGGGCTAAATGTTTTACAGTAGGTGTCTGTGACTTGTTAGTAATAAATTTCAAATTAACAAACTGCACACAATACACTTGTTTTAAAATATTTTAAAACAAGTCAAACTTATATACAAATGTTTACTATACAGTCAAATTCAGAGATTTTTAACCCTATGAATACAGACTATGAAAGTATCCACGAGAGTAATTATACTATAATTTTTATAGTGTATGTGTACCTTTACAAAATTGTACATAATATTAGTAAAATTTACATGGTTTTCATACCCAAAATAATAGGTTTGTAAAATTAAGTATTAATATATTTTTTTTAATTACACTTGGTCATTTTTTCTTTCTGAATGTAGACCATTCAACATAAAAAGAAATTTTGATTTAATTATTAAATTATCTTAAGACTGTCAGGGTTCTTTTAAGTAATCTCTATGGATTTAAATAATTATATATAATCAATTTTTTTTTATAAAACTTTATATTTGATTTGTTGTTTTATAATTGTTAATTCTGTATGGTGTTGGTCACTTTGACAGACCTCATAACCATAATCAATATCAAGGAATAAATTTAAATTCTCTTTTTTTTGTTCTACAATAACTTTCAAATTATAACAGGAAACCACAAATGTTTCTTCCAAATAGCCTAAATCTCATAGCAGTATGCACCTATTTATATTTATTAGTTTTTGTTTTATTAACATATGAACTCTATCTGGTTAAAAAAATACCCTAATGCAAGTTGAAAATCACACAGTACATGTGCACTTCACCTTATAATATCAGGTAGCATAACACACAAGCTGCTGGCATGTATACTTCATGAAGACTTACATTATTTTTCTTTCATTATGTTACCTAATAAGTTTCTATTTTTACATTTTAATTACTTTTATAATACTAGTTAAAACAAATGAAAAATAAAAAACCTCGTCACTAAATGTCAAACACTTATTTTCAGTATGGCTTTATATTTTATCTGTTATTTCCTTTACTGATCAGAATTTCCACTTTACACCTTTTCCCACTTCCTTTCTGTAGTTATAAAACTGCTAGCAGATGGCTTAGAAACTAAAATAAACAAATTGAAAAGTGCTGTTTTTTATAAACAACAAAAGTAAATATCCTGAAAGTTTCTTCTAATCTTTTTACACATATTTCCTATATTAATTCAACTTTTAGCAGCTGAAGTAGAAACCTACTGCATATTTTGAAACTTTGAAAGAGTCAATATCAAATAATATTGCTGTTCTGGTACAATTCCCAGAACTTTACCTGTTTGAAAACACAGTGGGGTAGATTTATCACCTTGTTGACAATGCAATGGTTACAATTAGAATCACTTAAAGTATTATAAAATGCTCATGCTAGGGGTTTGTAGAAAGTCTGGCCCAATCCAATAAACTTAATAGCTATTTTAATATTGGTTGATAAGCAGATGTTTCATACAGAGTCTATTTGAATTTTGGGTCTGGAAAGACAGTGAGGTAGGATTTATTGGCTTGTTTACACAGTACAGTAGTTGCAATAAGAACTGTCTGAAGTACTATATAAAAGTGAGATAAAATATTTATAATACAGCTCTATACAAAGTTATAACTGATCCAATAAACAGGCAGTAGTGATATAGGTGTGAAAGTGCTTATGAACATTCTTTCCTACTTTACTAATGCTTACACACTAAATAATAAATGCATAGTTTCTAACATTTTGTAAGGTACAGTGAGGTTTTGGTAACTATACATTACATGTGTGTGTATATATGTATATATGAGCTTCCTATATATTATTATTATTTACAAATAAATATTTAAAGTTCTTTTTCAACCAAGTACAATAAACAAAAAAAATTTGGAAAATGATGATCTTCACTACTTATGATGTCTTTCCTTCTGCACTCCTTGAGTTGTACTTTCTAACTTTCATCATAAGACTTTTTAAAATTCACATGTGGATGTAGAAAAAGTAATTTCATTTTCGCATTTTTGAATACCAAAAATCATAAATGACTATACCTTTTCCACAAAAATGTCTAATAATTTACTAGACTTCCTAACTATGCTGTATTGTGGTCTAAAAAATTAACTTCTGTTCAGGAAATAACTGATTATGATATTTCAAACTCTCAAATGGTATGAGATTTTCTCTTTTAAGTAAGTGCAAAAACTAACAGAAGTATGTAGAGGAAATGTAGAGCTTTTGGTTGGTTATAAACTTGTAGGTATAGAGAAACAATTATAGACAAAAGTCTTCTCAAATGATAAAATTGTGGTCAGAGTCAATATGGTGAATTTTATAAATATTATGACATCTCAGCAAACAGACAAGGTACATAGTTCTTACTTTACATTTCAGCTTGCCAATGTCACAAATTTTAATTTGTAATTCACATAAAACTAGAATTTATTAACATACATTCATAAAATAGTCGTCCAAGTCAATACAATTTTTAATGCAGGTGTACAAACTTTGTCAAAAGTCCCCACAAGTTGATTCAGTTACTTTTAGAACCCAGCTGAAAAGAAAAATTATTCTTCTCTACTCTGTTATCACAATACCATGATGAATTCACTTTTGTTATCTTATGGGTTACCACAATTGTATCCCAAGCTCTAAATAATTCTTTTTTTTTTTTTAATACAAGTCCACACAGAGTGGTTCAGTTACTTTAAAACCCAATTAACATAATGAAATATTCTCCTCAACTCTATTATTACAATATAATCTGTGAAAAATATATATGTAAAAATGGCTGGTATGGATTGCAAAAATTCTATGTAGAGGAGCGAACAATTTTTTGACGTTGTTCAGTCATCATCAAGTTCACAAAGAAAGAAAGAGGTAACTGACCAATAGCTGACCACATGTTTGAAGGGGGTTGTGTAACTGACTGTAGGGATGTAGAGGGTGTGTTTATATGTTGGATATATTTATTAATATAGGTATAAAGGTGTTCCTTTGTATTGGTTTATTCTGGGCTTGAGTTGTTGTATAAGTAAGGCTTCTTTAATTTTACATTTGTTTATGCTTATTTCTTTATTTAGTATTTGGATTTCTTTTATGGTTATGTTGTGTTTATTTGATTTGCAGTGTTCGAAAACATGTGAAGGTGACTTTTTGTGTTCTTTGAATCTGCATTCCATTTTTCTATTTGTTTCTCCAATATGAAGTCATGGAACACCTTTATACCTATATTAATAAATATAATAAGCATCTAAGCCCCCTCCCTCTACATTCCTACACTCAATTACACAACCCCCTTCAAACATGAGGTCAGCTATTGGTCAGTTACCTCTTTCTTTCTTTGTGAAACTGACGACAACCGAAGAAGTTTGAAAGCAGCGAAAATCTCTGACTCGGAAATGTTACTCAAATCCCTCTCAACAATAACTCTTCATGAAAATTCAAAGTAGAATTGGGGTAACTTTGAATGCAAGAGGAATTCACAATGTTTTGGACTGGATATTTCCACCAAGATGTCCACAGGACATAGCTTTCTGAATGGCTTAGGAGAGCCAGCAAACCCCTCTAATCCCTTCTAAATAAAAAAGGGAGACATTTGTCCTAAAGATTTGTCTGATAAAATGAGGTACAGGTGTTGAAGAAGTTGAAGGTTGCTGTTCAAGACATGGTTGTTTAATTATGGTCTGTTTTTTATTATTATTATTATTTTATTTTTGAGTTGGAGGATCCATAACAAAGATGTAATATTTCAGTGCCCACTAACCCCACCAACACACAGCCCCTTGAAGGGATGCACTACAGCTAAAGAAGGGCATTGCAGCAATGCCAGGGTTTCATGAACACTATATCGAAACACCAGCACCAGACACAATGTCCACAACAAGAATATCCAACACTGGTAACTGGTCAATCCTAGCCCAAGTAGACCAGCCAACTGTCCCTGGAGGAGCCACCCAAAGGCTGCCCATCTACAGGAATTCAAGGCCAAAGTGGTGTGTCACAGTTGAACCCCTAAATAACCAGAATCCTCTCCTCCCCTTCATGGATCATTAACAATGGCAAAAACATGAATGGATATTTCGATTCCAGAGGAGGTAAACTGAAAGTACAGAACTTTCTCCTGTTATTAAATGGACCTAACTCATTTCTCTCAAGTAAATTAAGTTTTCTTACATATTTCTGGAATTCTGCCTATGAAAAAAAAATATATACATACTAAAAAAAAACCTTATATACACAGTTTCAATACTTTGTTCAACTGAGTGCAACTGATGAAGAAATCAACTTTATCAAACATTCCCTCATTCACACCACCAAATTTCCACTAATCATTGTCAAAACATTTCCACACAACCACAAGAAAAAAATCTCAAAACTCAACTCACAAACAAAATTGACACTAATACACCAAACAACTAAACAACATTACACTGCTGTTCACCGTTTACCCCCTGACAATGGCTCAAAAATAATCAACACTTGGAGAAAAGTTACTATCAAACAAAATTCCAGTTTATTTCGAATTCATCAGAATTCCATAGAATCACATAATTCCAACATCATTTATAAAGTAATATGCAATAGTTGTCAAGAATTTTACATCAGAAAAACAGGTAGAATATTTTAAACCAGATTCAATGAACATAATAAAAACAACCTTCCATGATTACCATCACTGCAACTAAAACAAAAACACAGTACATCCATAAAAGACACTAATTTTGAACAAAGAACCTAACATCAATAAATGCAAAATAAAAGAAGCTATCTCAACTGAATGAAACAGTCCCAATTTAAACCAACATCCCAGGTGCCAAGATGCCTATATTAGACTGTGAAGCAATATCTAACCATGTAACCTCTGTTACGCACTGCATATATACATACATCAAATGCTTCTTTTAGAGTCAAAATGTATCAACCAAATCTACAGAAATACTCTCATTAAAAAAAATCAGAAAGTTTACCAAATAATTTTAAAGTTTACTTTGTACAAGGAGTGTGACAGAGGTCAGTACCATGAAGAGTATGGAATTTGTTTCATATTTTTCAAGTTCAGGATTAATTCCATGAAACAAAGTGTGAGTTTCAAAGATATTCAGACTTACTAACAATGAAATTAACTTAAAAGTTGATCTCAGTAAACATTTTACTTCATCTCTTACCATCTGGAGATATTTTCCACGTTTATACTTGTTCACTTTATACAAAGGAACTGGTGCAGGTCCTTGAAATGGTCCATCACCTTCCTTATGTCTGAATTTCTTCAATACTGGTTGCAGTGGTTCCACATTATTTGATTTTCTTGATTTCCATTGTGGGCGATGTTTACTTTTGTGTCCAGTATGATCTCTTGACATCTACAGATGTAACAAATATTAAAACAAAACACTTTGCAGTCATAAAAAATTTACAATATCTCATACAGTTTAATTTCATTTTTCAAGTTTAAGCTTTTGAAGCCCACTACAGATCTTAGCATGTTTCACACAAAATTACTTTTCTATAGAATACTTAATTTTTCACGTTTCCTATTACGTTTCTATTACATTATATAATATTCCAAAGTCATGTATTTAAGTTTTTGTTTCAAAGATACATAGATAAGGTAAACCACATTCATCCATATTATTTCAGGAATTTTATTTCTAAAAATGTTCCTTTCTTTTCTTGTCACGTTCTTTCTTAATCCAATGATGTCATACACGAGGAAGTCAAAAATGTATATTTTGTACATAAGTAATAAACAAGTTATTAGTAACTTTAAAAATATGAAAGAATAAATTAAAAATACAAAAAAATCCTAAAAAATAAATGCAACAAAGTAAAAATTAAGAAATCATATCAAAATGAAAAAAGAAGACATTGTGAAACCAACTTTAAAGAGTATATGTACAAGTTGAGATATAAAAATAATGTATTTCTATTTTTTTCTGTACTATTATAACATATATTCTCAGTTTATTCTTTGCTCTGAATATGTGCAGCTTTCATCTAACATACGGTCAAGAAAACCATTTATTGCTCTTGTTACAAGTTGTTACCTTTGACTTTTTTGTTATTCTTGAACATAGTATCTGTTTGCACCTGCAGTCAACACTGCAAAAGCAACCTTGTGAAAGTATGATGACTGCAATGTCCTTCAATAGTTGCACAGATGATGTTTAGAGGTTATGGCCCAACCTATTTGTAATGCAAATGACAATTAAAATAAACTGGATATATGCGAAGTTTATTAAAAAAAAAAAAAACTGGCTTTAGTTAGTTTAAAATTTTTCATTCTACTAGATAATCATTTCTAAAGCTTGGTCTTAACTAAATTAATGGTAAAAGTAACTAAATGGAGTAACTGTTCAAAATACTATGCATGCACATACACAGTGTTTGTGTTATTTGTCTTTAATTATCCCATTAAAATTGATATCTAGTAATCTAAAAAAGGGCAGCAACATGTAAAAAAAAAGGTTGACTTACAAAGGGTATAAAAATAGTATTATAAATCTAACAAGTTTAAATTAAATAAAATAATGGACAATTTTAAGGATTACAAAATATCAAGAGAGTTGGTCAAATGGAAAAGAAGGAAATAAAAAACTATATGAAAAATGTTGGCTGAAAATGTAAAAAATTAAAAGTAATCATTTCTTCAAATACAATAAAGCAAATAGGATATTAGTATGGAAGTAGGGCCCATGTGAAATGATACAGAAAGGCTCATATCTGATAATACTGAAAAGAGATTATGAAATTATATTTTTTTCTTCAATTTTTACTAATAATGACCTGATCAATATTTCTCATCCAGTCATTAGGTGGAAATGAGATTTAACAAAATGATCCCATTAATTCTGAGCTTTTAAACAATAATTATCAAGTTCTTGGTGCCAAATAATATTTACTCAAGAGTTTTGAAGATTTGATACTTTACCCACTTCCTGCTATTATTTCTAAACCCTTGAAATTTATGTAGACATCAGAAGACTGGAAATGACTAAAGCTACTCCTTTCAAAAGAGGATGATAAGAACTGTCCCATTAATTAGTCCCACAAGTCTTACATCAGTGGTGGTAAAAGTTTCTTAAAGTCTGATAAGAAATTCTTTACAAAGCCATTTAAGTGTGTTTAAAATTCTGTTAAACAGTAAGCAGGAGAAAACTTTGCATCACTAATAATTTAACATTCTCAGAAATGGTTACTTCTTACATACATGAAGATACAGGCGTATATTTGGATAATTTAAGAAGATGCTACATAAAGAGTTTGTTAAAAGATATCTCTGTAGATATGAGGGATAGGTTTGTCACTAGGTAGAAAAGTAGCATAATAGATGAAAGCAGAGGGTTGTTACACAAGAAGTTCAATCAAACTGAATTAATGTCACAAGTGGGGTATCTTAGGGCTTAGTGTTAAAATCTCTGCTCTTTTTTTTTTTACTTATAGCAATAACATAGATGAAGAAACAGTAAATAAATTACTTACGTTTGATGACAATATTAAAGTTTCAGATATTACTGGCTTTGAGAATGTTGCTGATTTACAAATAGATTAGTATTATTTGATAAATTTGACAAATAAATGGCATATGCCTTGTAATTATGATAAATTCAAGGTAGTGCAAACTGTATACTACAATTATAAGCATAATTTTGATGAGAATAACCCTAACAGTTTTATGTGAGAAAGATATCTTGTTGTTGTGGTTGATCAGTCTTTTAAGTTTATAAGTACTTACAGGCTATTAATCTATGCATTACTAAGACAAACTAAGGACCTCAAACTTCAATGAACTTGAAAGTAAAACAATACAATACAAGAAAATTTCCATCTCTTAAAGGTTTTACTGTTGACATCAGGTCATTTCATAAACCTTTCAGTTTTAGAAACATAGAGACTGGCTTAATATTATAATTTATAAAGCAACATGGTGCAACCTCATAACATTAGTGATTACATACATAATAAATTGTAGGTAAATGTTTCCACTCAGTGGCCTAGACCTAACCTCAAACAGAGTAAAAAATAATTTTAATAAATGTTTTCCAACTTGCATAAGGTACTTTAATTCTAGCACCTGTAGCAACTATATTGACCCCTCTAACAGTTTTTAAAACCTTAATAAAATCTTTTTTTAATTATTCTGTATTAAAGATACAGCAGTGTTTCTCCTCACTGTAAGAGCCTATAAAGTAACTATAGGGAATTAACAAAAAAAATAACAAGATGAAGGGAAAGGCAAAGACACTGGCTTGTAGGATTACTCTAATCCACACTGATTTGGTTATCTTAGCCAATCTTCTATATAATAAATTATTGAAAAGTTTTTTCAACATCTAAATTATCAGTACACCAAGTCCCTTCCATCATTCAGATAACAATTAAACAAGTAACATCTTTGAAAAAAGTAAAAAAGGGTAAGTAAGTAACAGACTGTTTGATTTAAACTTAAAATTGAACTCCATCAACACAATCAAACAAGTCAGTTTAGTGTAAAGAATAAAGTACTAAAAAGCAGTATCAAAGTTATCTACTTCATACTTATAACTTATTAGTTATAGCTAATTTATGCTCTAACATTGTTTAGCAGAACTAACTTATTCCTAAAGTTTAAATCTACAAACTATTGGAAACCAACAGTTCTAACAACTTTAGGAAAATCATGTTAAATGCATATGATTCTCCCGTACCTATACAGAATTTTCCCAGTAACATATTGAGTGTTAGAGGTGCATTTATTTGTAGTAGTTCAGTTGATAACTCACAGATATTACAATTCTTGATCATAATGTCAATTAGAATATCATCAAAGTTATTACAGTCACACTTGTTGATTATTGTATGTATGATGCTAATATACATAAAGCTCACCATAATTTTACGATGTAAATTATTTATTTATTAATTTTTCAATCGATAAGTTTAGCAAATGACAGAATTACACCATGTAACAAAATTTTTACTTTTTCTTGTTCCTGGACAGAAAGTGTTATTTCCCAATTGCTTATGCCTAAAGTAAACGGAAAATACCTATTTTTCTCTTCAAACATTGCTTTTGTGACCTAGTAGCATATAACGAAAATATGATGGAAAAACTATATTTGAGGGCTGATACGTGAAAGTAATTTACATTACAGTCGCAAATCTCGAAAAACTACTCACTTCTAGACATTTGTGTTCATTTTCTCAATCTTGATTCATGTGTTGTTTTATTCAAACCTTATGTAAATGAAAATGTGCAAATTTGCCCGTTTTTACATAGAGAATAGGTTAGTTTCTAAATTTCATTATCCAGGTCACAAAAGCAAAGTTTGAAGGGAATTATGGCCATTTTCTGTACTTTTACAACATAAGCAATTAAGAAATAACATATACTACCCAAGAGCAAAATTTGTGTTACATAATGTTATCAGCCTTGAGTCATAGAAGCCTCATCCTGCTTACTTCTGAATATAATGCATAATAATAACAAAAAAAAAGTTTAGAATGTGTAACGTGTTTTTATCATGTAAAAACTATTTTTTTACTGGGGAGATTCTGTATAAGAACAAATTCCCCTTCCCCCACATTTCTCTTAGTCTTAATTCATTCATTATGCTGAACTTACTATGTAAACAATGTCAAATATAGTAAGCCTACTTTTAAGCTTAATATTATTAATAAGCAATACAGTCTCTACCTTTTACAAATTCTATTTGAGTTTTCAACAAACCAAATACTCTCCCAGACCAACTATACAATCACCAAAGTGATATATAAATAAACGTCTAACAACACGTGGAAATTGGGAACATTCAGCGCTACCTGTAAATAAGTGAACACCAAAGCAATTTTATTTTAATTATTAATTTATGTAACAATAAAGTTTTGTTTCATCGTTTTGTTTTATTGGATTCAGCACCAAGCTACTTCGATAGCCGTCTGTTATTTGAAAGTAATAAACTAAAGAGAAAGAAAATAGTCAGCCCAACCCATCTCTCATTCTCAGAGCACTCTTTACTTTAGAAAAATGTGATTGACCGCCACTTATAATACCCCGAACTTCTGTAAGAACGAAAATGTTCAATGCTCCCACTTCATGTACTGTTTTATTCTAATCTCAGCACTACCTCTTGACTCTTTTCATCACTCCACTCCACAGCACCAGTCCTTACACATAGCAGGTCCTGGAATCACTGAATGTTGTAGAAATAAGGTTTATCTTCGAATTACCACACACTACCACGCAGGTATAGTAAAGGGTCTATTCTGTGTCTTTTGACGTATATTTTTTAATTCTTAATCTGGAAACCAGTCCTTAAATTACAAAAAAGCAAGCTCACTTGCAAATATTGAATCGAAAGTTTAAGCAGTTTAATTGTAAATATAATCATTCGATGTTTGTTCACTTGTGCCAGTCTCACTTTCCTCACTCTTTTTGTTAATTTTATTCTTCTGAAAAAAGTTCTTCAAACATCCCGTTGAATGGGTGTGTGTGCCCAAAACCACATCGGGCTATCTGCCGAGCCCACGGAGGGGAATCAAACCTCTGATTATAGCGTTGTAAATCCGTAGACATACCCAGTGGCGGTGCCAGGATATTTTCGTTGGTGGGGGGTTGAGGGAGGCTGAGGTAGACTGTGGAGGGGCTTCCCAAAATGCCAGCAATATGAAGTATAGATGGTAAATTATAATAATGTAAATACCAAGGTACATTTCAGAAAGGTGTATTTTGAACTGCGTTTTCAATGCAGTTTTCATTGGAAACTCATGCTCTGATTAATAATTCATTATTACAAATTAGAAATAATCTGTTTATGAAAATATGCGTACATGTAAAAGAGGAAGCTCACCTAAATTCCACCCAAGGTAATACATAATAATAAAGAAAATCAAGATTAGCTTAGATTGAACATTTAATATACCATTAAGAGTAAAGCTACAAATCAAAAGAAATATAACATAAAGACATAGTTTACATAGCAGAAACGAATTATCCCATGTGAAGTTAATACACTCTGAGGAAAAGTAAGGTCACTATCAGGCGAACTATCTTTCATCATGTGTTTATAGTCAATATTACTTCAAAACAATGCGCCTGTTCTGGTGATTGGCAGTAAATGTGTCTATAACAGCATCAATATCGAGTTGTTTTGCCCTCCTGGAGTTTACTGATATGACAGCAAGGTTGCTGGTGTGGTTGTTACTGTTGCGCAAGTATGTCTTGAGAAGCTTCAGACATGAGAAACTTCTCTCACAGGCAGCTGAAGTGACAGGCAGGGTCACAGCGATGCATATAAGTTTGTGGAGATCCATAAAGGCATCCTTGTATGGCTCCAGCATGGTTGCAAGCTCCAATGGTGTGGATACTTCCTGCCCCTTGTCTTTCTTCCCGGCTATTAGCCAGTTCAACTGGTGGACCTCCACTACGAGGTCATCCTCTGCCACACTATAGTTTGCTGCCATTCCAAAGAGTGTTTGCTTGTCCTGAAATGTGAAGTGTTTGGGGTTCAATGCAGTTGCACCCATCAGAACACTGCAGGCATCAGAGGAGAATCTTCTATTCAGCTCGTTGAGAATCCTGTCTATGATGGCAGAGAAGGTGTGTATCCTGGCATCTGATGTTGGTTCATCTCTTTGGCCAGTACTAGATGTGATTATGAATTTGTCCAGGTGTCTGGGGGCAGATCGCTGTCCACCTTGATGTACCGTCTCAGTGCGTATTCCCACTTTCTTACATATATCCTCAGAAGACTCTTCCAAGTCTTTCCATGCTGCTTCAGTTTTCATTTCTGAGAGACCAGAGATGACAGATTGCACTAAGTCCTCTGCAGAGACCAGCTGCAGGTCAGGTGACTGGAAGTGATCTGATAGCTGTTTTACCATCAGCAGTAGATTTTCTATGGCCACTAGACTGGTTACGAACTGCGGATATAGGAAGATGCACAGGCCCTTTGATTCAGTGGCTCTGTGGACATTGTCCCCCTCCACGAGACGCTTTAGGGTTGTCACAATGGAAGGGAGGGTTCTTTTTACAGCCAGGCAAGCAGCATGTTGGCAGGCCCATCTTGTGTCTAAGTGTTGCTTCAACTCTATATGCTGGTTCACGGGTTCAAGCTCCTTCTGTACCTTCAGAACTTCTTCATGCACAATTGATGTAGAGAAGAATTTGTACAGCTTTTGAATTGTCACAAAGAACTCTGCTGCAGCCTGGACATTGTGCACACAATCAACTTGCACAAGGTTGAGCCTGTGTGCATAGCAGTGGACATACACAGCCTGAGACACCTCTCTCCTGAACCTCTCCAGTACGCCACTGATGTGCCCTGACATGACTGCAGCACCATCATAGCACTGGCCAATGCAGGCATTATGGTCAATACCACATTTAGCCAGAGTCTCCATGATTGTCTTTAGCAATGAATCTACATCCAGACCCTCAACAGCCGTGAAGTCCAGAAACTCCTCGTGAAGGCTCTGTTGGTGGAGGTACCTTACCACAATGGACAGTTGTTCTTGTTTGCTCACATCCTTTGTTTCATCCACCATTAGAGCAAAATGCTCAGCTTCCATGACCTCTTTGCTGATATCCTTCCTGATCATTCCAGCTATGATGTCAAGCAGTTCGTTTTGGATATCATGGTGCGTGTACTTGGCATTGCCAGGACCACTCAGCTTCTTCTTCACGATTTCATCATACCTGGAAATCATGACAAAAAGTTCCAGGAAATTTCCCCTATTATCTGACTGACTACCTTCCCTGTGACCTCTCTGGGCTTCATTCTGGCAGGCTGTATAGAGCAGTGCCTCTATCACGGCTTTTATGTAATGTCAGTTTTCCTCCACAGTTTTAGCATGGCTTGCATCGAGAACATGTTGGATCCTTGCACCCTTTGTTTTCTGCAATTTAAACTCTGCCCAAGTTTGCATGGCAAACTTGTGTCCTGCAGAGTTATTATGGGACTTCAGTGATGTGGTCGTCTTCTTCTAGTTCCGGAAGCCTTTATGGGTGAAGGACTTCTCAGTTTTACTGAAGTGTGTATGACTGAAAAGATGACATGCGAAGCAGAATGCAACATCTTAAGTCACAGAGTACTCCAACCACGAGTTCTGATCACGCCAATTCTTGTTGAATGACCTTGACTGGCTGCTGTATTCTGTGGCCGGGTGTCTCTTCAAGTCTGGACAGATAGGACCACTATCTGGAAGCTGACTCAGGTGGTAGTTTTCCACCCTGGGTGTGAGTGGTGCCCTCTTTTGCTGCTGGGTTCCCGCACTAGTCGTGTTCGCATTCTCACCATCACGATCACCACTGTCCTCCTCACTTGCACCAAACGTGCCTCTTCTTGGGTAGCATGTAGTGTTGCATAATCAACCCTATGTGTAGTATGACCAGTTTATGTTTTGGTGGGTGATGTCTGACTCTTGTCTTGTGTATTGGTGTCCTTGTTTGAAAACGAGTCGCTGATTTTGATTTCCTTTTATTAATCCAAACTGATTGTGTGTTCCAGTGTGAGGCCGAGTACCAGCGAGAGCGAGAGCCGCGTAAACAAACATAACTCCCTTTTTTACAGAGCGCGCGAACGTCAAAGTGACGCCCGAGCCGGCTGACTGCTAGTACTACTTCTTACTTCCAAGTTGTGTTAGTTTATATGAAAAGAATAGGAATTTCTCTATTTATATTGGCATTAGAGCTTACGAAGGATATTCATTTTAAACATCGAAATCTAAGGAAAAAGTTATAACATATATACTTTTGGGTCATTTCATGAATAAGGAACAAATAACAACTAAACATAGTTCAACATTACGAACAACTGCTCTGCGGCATTGAAATCACCAAATTATATCAATAGCACATTAAAATCCAGAACATATCCGTAAAATACCGTTAGAGAAAGTTTGTATCTTTAACCATATAGCACAAGTACTTAATTAGAGGGTAGTGATAATGTAAAATTACAGGGCTGATTAGGGAACACAAACACAGCTTTGATAGGACATGCTGTAAAACTGTGGGCAGCTAACAGCTAATGAAAGTGAGCGGGGGTGCGTACGGCTGGCATCTGGATCTCGATCGGGCTGAGCTGATCGTTAGCTGTACTCAGAGCGTACACCATGGTCAGCGGCTCGGTGATCATACGCTTAAGGCGTTCGAGGCGGGAATCGCGCGCTCGCACAAAGCAAACCAGCAGCCTGGATATTGAATGGTCATAGTAGCACCAAAACAAAATGTTTAAATTGCACTTGACCTTCACAGAAAGGCTGGTTTCTTCATAAGAACACATTATTCATATAGGCCAAACTGTGATTGTGATATTGTTCTTATTATCATAAGTGTGACAAGCACCTGTTACAATAATGTAACTACTACATTACATTAAATTAGGCACTTCTAAATAGCCCAATGAAAATTTCAAAATTCATTCTAGAAATGTTTAGAAATATTATTTGGTCGGTTAACATGTAAGGTTATTATCTAATCATAAGTATAACATTAATTTGATTGTAAGTCACAATTTTAAGTGTATGCCACAATCATCAGTACAATTTTGGATGGCTGATACACAATGTAAAATGATCTCACAGAGGACACAACACCGGCTAAATGCTTCATGGTTTTGACCAATACACTAATACATGCATGCTATGTTTTACTTTTCAATAAAAGATAAATGAAATTAATGGGTAAGTACCTGTGAAACCTTTGGTTTATCAAGTAAACTCCCTGATGATCTGTTGTAACTTGAAATCAACGTGGTTGTCTAATCTTCGTCAAAGCTCAAGATAGAATGGCATTACACAGAGAGCGGCAATACAGCGCATGAGTTTCAGTGCATTCAGTACGTTGCTATGGGACGCATGACACATACTTCTGTCTTAATGAAAACGTTGAGTTCTACAGATCTATGTCTCTTTGATGTTAATTGTTAAGTAACAACGACGATTGTGTTTTCCATATTTTATGAATATATGTAGGTAACAATATTTGGGGGCTGAAGGGGACTTGTCTCATGGGGGGCTCAAGGCTTAACATGATTCTGGATGTTAAATTGCTTAGGAGCATCATACACTATTTCCATACTGATTCATGCTACATCAGATACAAGAGTATTTATCACATGCAGCAGCTACAACAGCTCTCTCTAATTTCATCTAATGGGAACAGATCTGGATTTGACTACCATAATCAGAATATGCAGCACTGTCCTAATACCGGGAGATATGGTGAGTGGTTTGAATAATGATATGTTTAGCTTCATCTTGTAGATTCTTGTAATGATGTATGGAAGTAAATATCAGTTCTAAGTAGATATTGAATCAGGAACAAACCTTCTCAACCTTGGTAGGTATCCGATCACTTAGTGTAAATTTTATTATCGAAGTTAGTACAAAGTGAGACATGAAGAACCATGGTATCATATTCACATTTGTATCATTATTTGTCTGTTTGTCAAATCTGTGTAGTTGTCTTTAGTCTCAGTTAATACATTTGATTATTATGTGGACCTTTTGCAGAAGCTATCAGCAAGTTTTGCTGCTACAATAGATAAACTGCAGATGAGGATCGAGAATGATATATACACGCATCCATGCTAATTGAAGGTTTTAGTGTTTCTAAACATACTAGTGTTGTTCTATGATGCAATAAATATACGGTATCGTGCCTTTTTTGCTCTTTTCTGCACTAATAAAAGTAATCTATGAAATATAAAGCTGTCTATGCATACATGACACAGCACTTGTCGAAAACATTGTTTGCCTAAGTGCTGGTATTATACCAGTACTGATTTGCAACAACAGTCACACAATATGAAGAGATAATGTGTGAACTGATCATGTGAAGATCTAGTTGCTAAGAAATGGTTCCAGTGTGAGACTAAACAAGAATTACGAGATCTTTTTTAGGTTTCATGTTACCCTTTTGATGCTTTTTAGTTAATTTCTCCGAGATCACTAAATCACTTATTATATTGATTAAAACTGATATACGTTTCAGGTATGCAGATAAAAATGAGTTTAAATTTCAGTTCTTAAAGTAAAAGTTGCTGGAAACGTTAATGTTAAACTTATTCTTATCAAAATTGCCATTTATACTGGGTATTAATAACAGTGGTAGTAGAATTAAAGTACTGCTACAGATGCAGGATAGTATGGAGTATCTAATTATTTATATAAACGTGTGTTAATAGTTTTGAACTTTTTTGTCATTGCAATGTCAAACATTAGAGCTGTTACGTGCATTGTAGGAATTTATTGTTTGAGTATATCATTCGTCACTGAAATAGCTGATGAACCTCAAAAATCCAGAAGGTGTGCTTACATGCTGGATTGCACTGCAAGCTTGCAAATTCATTGCACAACACTGGTAGGATTAGAAGTGTAGAAGTTCTTAGAGCTTCTTTCGTGAAACGATGTACATTTATTGAACGTCTACACGTTTGACATTGTGCAGTAGTTAGAAATATTGCAGCAGCAAAATGGCATATCTTATGAGCAGTGATCATTGTACTTATACATGACACCTTAAGTAACCAATCAGGAGCTTTCGGAAGTGTAACTGATGGATTCAGAAATGGTTTGGGTGCTACTTGACACAATCAAATGAAATATGCCCTTCGCAAATTAATAATAGAAGTTCGAAAGTATCTAGCATTTAACACTTGTATAATCAATTATAAGTGCAGGGTGAGTCAATGGACAAAGAGTATGAGATATAGATACATTTGATGCCAAAGCTAATTCAGATTTGTTTCATAATGCAAGGACTATTGCATTAGGGAGTTTCGTATTTAGGGATGTTAATGAAACTTTGTCACTTGCAATGTCCAAAACAAAGAAAGTTTTATTTTCATTGCAATAATGTTTTCAGGCATACCGGATCCTCTGCTCTAAAATGAGAAAGATAATTAGTGTGTGATATCATTACCAATTAAAAATTGTATTATTAAAAACACCAAGTAAAACTGTGCTCTTCAAAACCTCATTCTCAGTCTCTTTGTTAGTTTATATATTCTATGAAAATTCATCAATGCTGAATATTTCAGTGTCAAAAGTGAAGCATTCTTTTACTATTGTGGATTTAACCAATTGGTACGCTGCATTTTTCAGAAATATATTAAAGACTAGTTAAAATAGTTAACTTTGTATTTGCCAGTTCTTAATGTCAAGTTCATATCATTTGTCTCCATGCCTTTGTTCCTTTTAATTGCAGTGATATTTGTCTAATTAATTGAATTTTGCTGTAAAACTCTTATAAATGATTTTACGTAATGTTCATAAACACATGTGAGACAAATGGTACTGCTGGGGATACCCTCTGAAGCAACGCTCAGTAGCAATGGCAGTGTTCTTTAGAGGCTGCCATAGTCTAGTTACGGTATTTCAGGCTTCGCAAAATACACAATTAGTGGGGAAAAATCAGACAAATTAATATTTTACCAAAAGTCTAACAAGGGCTAAAATTTATTTTGTTAATACTGTAGGTCAATACGTACTCAGAGGAAACAATTCTCCCTTAAAGCTTTCAGAACCAGCATACTTTTCAGGTAAATAGGTGATAACCTAACAAATTAAGGATATTAGGTTCGATTAAATTATGGCTCAGATAAATTACATGAATGATTCTCTTTAAACATCAGACGACATTTTGCATAAAATTTCACTCAGTTTTTTGAAAAGTAAGAGCTGCAACATCTTTCTCACTGAATTATTAAGTTCTTGATTATCATATTTAGTTGCACAAGGTTGATGAACCACATATTATATATATATATATTTATCACAACCTTCGTAGCTTCTATTAATAAAGTAGTAATTATACAGTGAAGTGCACACAAGTTATCACTTAATACACACTCTCAATCCTTGATTTCTCAGTCACTCAACTGTCTTAACTGTCAATGATGGTGTGATATCCTACAGTGTAATGCATATGTTTATTTCAACAGTATTCATACATTTTGAAACCGAGAGTCACAAAATCCTTTCAATCATTGATCACTTGCCTCAGTAATTATCTAACCTGTACAGTCAGATGGAAATCAAATCAAACAACGTGTGATAATATGGAAAGCAAAAATTTCCACGTTTCTCAGTCAGTGATCATGTACATTACTGACTGTCTTAAGTACTATGAAGTGACAAGTATCACCCGTACTGAATGAGAAGTTAAGTTTGGTGATCCATACTGATGGACAGAGTTTTCTGTCATGTATATTTATGGTTACTCAACCTGTTCCATCATGGGCCAGCAGATAAGTCTTCTCAAAATTTTCTCATACTGCAAATCATTATGTATGACTCGAGACGTATCTTCTTCCTTCGAGTCCTACATTTATGGTATATCAAATATCTTCATACTTGAGCATCGATTCTTTTAGCCTCTTTTCCTTAAACTTAATTTGTCATACAACAGCCTTTCTCAGTTTTATCAGCTGAATTTCGTGTATCGACCATTGTAAACCTCTGCTACTCCAATTATTATTATGGACATCGAGAGTTATTTTTATGGGAAAGGACAACACATAACATTAGCAGAGAATAGTATATCTCACCTGAACAAGGGGACATTTTACAAACAACCAATGGATCCCTACTATATTGCTCCATATGGCTATGCTCGTCCCATTCGGTTCTATCAAAGTTAACAAACTTTGCAAATATCCACTCAATAGTTAATATTTAACCTGTCGCACCACCAGACTGTATTGAAAAGGAAAAGTCCACATTATCTCCAGAAGTAATATTTCACAAAATTCAGTGAATAGTTGGCTGGTTGTAATCGGCTTTATGATCTTTGTAGATTTTTTCTGGTACTTCAAATTGTACAATTCAGTTCCTCACCAATAACAATACTGAAAAGATGAACTCCACTAAAGGGTCAATCAGTGGAAAAATTTCATTCCACTTCGCATTGCAGTAGATAAGGACAAGAATGTATTAATAACCTCACACAGTCTCAAAGTGTGGGCCAACAATACCTAGGACCATTTTCTGCATAATACATTTGTTCTTAAGTTCATCCATTTCAGGGAGTCACTTATTTACTCAAATTTTTTGAGAGCCTTCTTGTAAACAACAGATAATTTGGTTTCTTTTGAATTTCGCGCAAAGCTACACGAGGGCTATCTGCACTAGCCGTCCCTAATTTAGCAGTGTAAGACTGGAGGGAAGGAAGCTAGTCATCACTATTCACCATCAACTCTTGGGCTACTCTTTTACCAATGAATAGTGGGGTTAACCGTCACATTATAACGCCTCCACGGCTGAAAGGGCGAGCATGTTTGGTGTGACGGGGATTCGAACCCACGACCCTCAGATAACGAGAAGAGTGCCTTAACCATCTGGCTATGCCGGGCCAATAATAGATAAATATGCTAAATATTAGCAGGATTAAATAGCAAATTATACAGTAATATTAATTTGAAAACGTGACTGAGGTTTAAGCTTCGTTTGTTTGAAGTTAAGCACAATACTACACAATGGACTATCTGTACTCATTGGTATCGAAACCTGGTTTCTAGGATTGTAAGCTCACAGACATGTCGCTATGCCGCAGGGGTGAGTATTAAGCAGTGATAAACAACTAGACTGAACACTTGTGATGTTATATCTAAAAACAATGCTTAATATCACACAAATAAAAACCAAAAACTGCAGACTTGTAGATGAGTGACTAATGCCTCTACTTGAGTAACGTTTGAATAGGCAACGCTCTTCCTCTTTGAACAGGTCTATGTTGAACTAAGTATGAAGATAAGTAAAACAGTGCAATGTATATAACTAAAGGTCATGTGATCTTTGTGTTGTAATAGCATTAGCGTCACCACATGACTGGTAATTCTCACATGTCATTTGCCAGCTGTGATATACAGACATAATCCACTTGGTTAGCAAAGGATGCCGCAGTTGCTAACCTTTCAACATATATGTACGAATCCGTCTCTTCGGGCAAATTTGGTATTACCTGTTGTGAAAACTAGAGACACAAAAGTAACTAGAACAAGGAAACATCAAATGTTTTCTGGAGCATGTGTTTATTCGTAAAAACTATCAATAAAAGCGGGTAGAAAACATATATAATTTTTGCATACATGCACATCAGAAACAAAATTAGATATGTACATATTTTTGTTTATTGCACAGGTGAATCAACTACGATAAATTAATGCTAATATATCATCAGAAGTTATTGCTGAGTACTTCTATATTTGCAATAACAGTCCAAAATGTTATGATTAGAATTCAATGTTGAATACCATGTTTGAAATAACAATCCAGAATTTTATGGGTAACGTTTAGTTCTGGCTACTTCTGTGTAAACAACAATAACCCAAAAGCATCACGGGAAGTTATCCTTTACTTGTGAAACAGCAGCTCATTATTTAGCATGTTAACACTACTTATATCAAATAAATATGTATGGAAGAATGACATGAGATGGTTAATACCATTGTTACAGATTTCACGTATATTAAAATATAAAATATAGGTGCAGAACCAGTAAGCAGTGCTGAATTTAGATCTTTTCATAGAGAAGAGGAAAGATGAGACAAATTCGACAAAATGGAAAACATTGTATTTTAATGATATTATAATGATATATTTCATTGTTATTGGTTATAATATTTAGATGTATTTCTTAAAAGTTGCACAAAAAGAAAAGTTACAGAAAATACGTTCAAATGGCTCACTAGAGATACCCTTAGGGAAAAAGAAAGTGTCTTTCTTTTTTATATCAATAGCCCTTGACAACAAGGTGACTGAAAGTACTTTAGGCCCCTTGATACTAATCTTCATCCAGCTTTAAGGCTTGTCTTTACCCATTTGGTTTTTGAGGTTATTTAAAATATGGTTCATATTGCTGAAAGGATGCTCAACTCCAAAAGTCGAAACAGGAATCAATATCAGGCAGCCAGTTAATTGTTTTATGATCGTAATAACTGGTGTATGTTTTCCTCATGTATTGAACAATACTTTTACTTTGATCTTTTTGCTCCCTTGCAGGGCACGTGAAAAAGCTCAAGTCAGCCCACACAACATCAGCATCCAATTCGTTAAAGACATCATTATATGTCAAACTGCACAGTGACTAGACAGTTCGGAAGGTAGCACACTGATAAAGGAAACAACTTGATCATTAAATCAGTGCTTCATTTGTTCAATCGCAGAGTCAACGACATTTTAAACCTTTTTTAAGGTTTGAATTTCTGGCTAATTTTTAAGAACCGGCCGCACATAAAAACCTTCGTTTTGAGATCACAAAAGCTATAGTAATAGAGTTTTTCTATACTTAAATGATCACACTTGATCCATATATACTTCAAATGTGTTATCGTTGAAAGCCACACGCCGAGTAATTGACCACAGGTTAAGATTTCCTTTTCGCAAATTTTGTTTTCAGATTAGATACTGCACATAAAACTTTCTCTAAAACTGCTACGGTGACAAGAAAACTATATTAATCTATTTTCAATAAGATACCTCCTGCAAACAATATTAAATCTGCACCAACTTTGTGTTAGCGCTCACACGCCATCATATCTGAGCAGTAACAAGTTAGGACGACATGAACATATTTATTGAGCCAGAACACTTCGACCGTTTGTTTGTTTGTTGAATTTTGTGCAAACGTACTCAAGAGTTACCTGCGTTAGCCGTCCCTAACTTAGCAGTGTAAGACCAGAGAGAAGGCTGCTAGTCATCACCACCCACAGCCACCTCTTGGGTTACTCTTTTACCAACGAATAGTGGGATTGACCGTCACACTATAACGCTCCACCCCCTGAAAGGACGAGGATGTTTGGTGTGACGGGGATTCGAACCCGCGACCTTCGGATTACAAGTCGAGTGC
This sequence comes from Tachypleus tridentatus, assembly GCF_004210375.1. Lineage (NCBI taxonomy): Eukaryota > Metazoa > Arthropoda > Merostomata > Xiphosura > Limulidae > Tachypleus > Tachypleus tridentatus. The sequence continues at coordinate 14,317,458 of NC_134826.1, read as the reverse complement.
CTTAACCGCCTGGCCAATTTGTTCAAAGCGAACATTCACTGAAATTACATTGATTTTAAACGAGCTCTTAGGACGTGAGATGGTATAGACAAGAAAACCCTCTACTTCATGAAATACATTGACAAGTTTTTAATTAAATGTTTTTGATATATTAACCGATAAATTTTATGATAAATAAATTAATATGTCAAGTACTTGACGCTTATATTACATAAAACGTTAATTTTAGTTATAGATGGTTACCATCTTTTTTTAAGTAAATAACCAAGGTAACGTGCTTTGAATGATAATAAATCTTGTACACATTAATTTTATTTCTCAAAGAATTGAAGTTTATTTGTTATTCTACAATAATAAAATATCAATTAAGTTTTCAAAGCAAACAGACCCAAATTTATTAAATTTAAATTGGCAGCGAACCATTTTTGGGCTTTTAAAGTGCTTCGAATATTGAATATTTGGTGAAAATGAAAAGTATATACACGAAGATATGAAAAAATGGTTATATAACGACGTTTGCTTAGAAGAAGAAACGTGTTGTGACATGGAATGTTTATATTGTTACAAACTGACGCTATCAAGGTCAGAAAGGCGTATGAGAAACTATGAAGGTCTCATTAACAAGAGGGACCTGAGAAAATTCCTCAACATCTTGGAGACGCCATAGCATGGGCTAAAGCTGCGGATGATTAATGAGTGTGAAGTATAAAACTGTCAGAAAAGGAAGGGAATCGGGTGTTTTAAGAAGAACTGATAGCAAGAATTTATGCACAGATACAAAAGAAGAGGCCGATGATTTACCGACTCCATCTGCAACCAATAGATAAGTAGTTTTGTTTTTGTTCTTAGATGTTCCACACGATCACAAGAAAAATGACCAGTTAAGTATCAGGACTACTTGAGGGTAGTTATGCATATTGTTTGGTAAATCATAAGAATACCAAGGAAAAACTGAATAAAAATTCATGTAACAAGCGGAAAATCACTTCTTCTGTAGCCAACAAGTTGGTATCCAGATTCCACTTCAGAATGTATACTGCAACAATGAGTCCGTTGGTCATGTCACGCCTAAATTCTCTGTAAGTAACTTTATGTCACTATTCCTAACATTGGTTAGCACAGTAAGTGAAAGTAAAGTTGAAAGTATAAAAAATATTTGTTCTAGAAGTGTTTGAACTAGAAGGTTTTATTAAACTGAGAGAATATGAAATGTTGATTGTAAATTTTTGAGATTTGGCAAAACTCATTGACAGTGCTTATTTTTGGAATCTTGATCTCAGCGTTAAAGCTTCGAATTAGTGCCCGTGTGCTCCATTCACCCATCGCATCCTCAATTCAAATAAATAACAGTGTAACAAGTAGTATCAGTCGAAGCTCCAATGGCTAAGTCGAACCCACTCGGCCTGCTTCTATTACAGCAGAGAGGGGTAGGATCACCTAATGCTTTACTTATGAAAATCCATGAGTAGTGGTCTAGCATAGTACAGTAATGTCACCTGGTCAGCCCCCCAAGTGGACTCTTGGAATGTCTCTTTTCAACAAAGCCTGTTGCAACCTAGGTAAAATATATTGAATAACTGGTTACTAGTGTGGAAGTGGTTTGATAAAAGCACACCTGCCTGGGTAACACTCGTCACACAGTGGGATTGTGTGACAACGAGGTAAGAGATATTGAAAGGTAAACAAGAGATGAACATAGATTAAAAATACTCAACCCTCTGAATCAGGGGTTCCCAACCTTTTGGCACTCGCGAACCCTTACCTAAAAGTTTGAAATCCATGTGACCCCCTACTTAGGGCTTACTATCAGCAGCTTAATTTTTCTTTTATTTTCTGTGAAGGAGAGGGAAAGAAACATCTAAAAAATTTTTTAAAAATTCTGTAATTATTTATTAGCAAATTAAATCACATTGGTCCAACCTGAATTCACAAGAAGAACATATATTTCTTAAAATAATATTAACATAGGTTTGAACAGCTATCCAAACCCAGCTAGTGAGATGCCTGATGTTGCATTTCAGAAGCAAGCTTTGAAATTCGTGGCCGAGCGTTTGTTAGAGCCAGTCTCATGTCATCTCCAACATCCAATCTGTTCCTATTCTTTGTTTTTATATTGACAAGAGTGGAAAATCCTGTCTCACACAAGTAGGTAGAAGCAACTGGAACAAGGACACGTAAAGCTATCATGCTGACCTTAGAGTATGACTGATACAAAGCGCACCAGAACTGAGTCACGGATTTCACCTTGAAGAGATCATGAGCTGAAGAGTCGTTCCTTAGATCCAGAAATTCATCTTGGATATCATCTGGGATGCTGGATATATCAAGTTCAGTACAAAATGGGTTCCTTACCAGGACCTCCTGTTCCTGTGATAGCTCAGGGAAGTAACGCTCGACTTCATTTTCTAGAGACTGAAGATGTTCGGTAATCTCATCCTTGAGGAACTGATCCAGTTGGATCTGAGACTCATCCGTCACTCCACAAAGTTTTTCAAACATAGCGATGTTTCCAAGATTGGTTTTCCGACGCCAGTTCTGCAGTTTGGAAACAAAGGCTCGAAGACTATCTTGAAAAAGGAGAACATGTGTTTCCCTTCCTTGAAGCTTCAAATTGAGCTTGTTCAGCTGGTCAAAATGTCGGCTAGGTACGCAACCCTTTTATTCCATGCTTCATCTTCGAAGTGAGCTACAAGATCTTTCCTTTCTTGAGTCTCCAGGAATAGCTTTATTTCATCTTTCATTTCAAAGACACGATTAATAACGTTTCCTTTCGACAACCAACGTACTGCTGTGTAGAAGAGAAGGACTTCGTGGTCAGCATTCATGTCTTTGCATAGTTCTTTAAATAGGCGAGTGTTGAGTGCTTGAGACTTCACATAATTTACAATTTTAATTACAGATTCAAGCACTTCCTGCAGAGAGGCAGGGAGAGTCTTACTGGCGAGAGCATATCGGTGAATCATGCAGTGGATGCCCTTTGTTTGAAGTGCTAGCTTCTTCACTCTCGACTGGAATCCTGATTTCGATCCCAGCATAGCCGGTGCCCCATCCGTACAAACCCCACACACGTTTTCCCATTGAAGATCTTCATCTTGAAAAAAAAGTTGAAACTTTTACCATGACATCATCAGCTTTTGTTGTGGTTTCAAGTGCACTGCAGAATAAGAATTCGTCTTTGATGTCACCTGAATTAATGCATCTCACGAAGACAAGCAACTGAAAACATGATGTTTGTTTGTTTTGGAATTTCGCACAAAGCTACTCGAGGGCTATCTGTGCTAGCCGTCCCTAATTTAGCAGTGTAAGACTAGAGGGAAAGCAGCTAGTCATCACCACCCACCGCCAACTCTTGGACTACTCTTTTACCAACGAATAGTGGGATTGACTGTCACATTATACGCCTCCACGGCTGGGAGGGCGAGCATGTTTAGGGCGACTCGGGCGCGAACCCGCGACCCTCGGATTACGAGTCGCACGCCTTACGCGCGCTTGGTCATGCCAGGCCTTGAGAACATGAACTTACATCTGTTGACTCGTCGAGCTGAAAGGAGAACAAAGGGGAACCCTTGATTTCAGTCAAAACCTGTTCCTTCACATCCATAGACATTTTAGAAATGCGCCTCTGTATAGTACTATTTGACAGGGATACTTGCTGCATCTTCTTTGCACTGGCTTCTCCCAATAAGATTTACTGCTTTCATCATGCAGGGTTTATGAAGTGTTTCTCCAATCGTGTGAAGCTTTTTTTGTTTAGCAATTTCGAATGCAATCTCATATGAAGCTTCCACTACGGCTGCACTCTGCTGCTGAAACGACCCACTTCTATCGATTCTTTGGCTTTTTAGACACCGTTCATGCCGTTTGAAGAAATCCAACCCCTTCTTTGCGTGTTCTGGATGTTTCGTCTCGAGATGACGCTTGAGTTTTGATGGTTTCATTGGCTCTGCACTCAGGACAGCATGGCACAAAACACACTGTGGTTTCTCGATGCCGTCGTTGGCGAGCACAGTGGTGAAGCCAATGTTGAGGTAGCATTCTGAGTATCTGCGCCGTTTAGCCATGGACGCAACTCACCTCTACTGCTTACTTATCTCCTTGTTAAAATAAAATAAAAATGTTGAATAATGAACGCTTTGGCAACTGTAGATCTTACACTGACTACTTGTAAGGGGTGCAGGTAGAGTAATGATGGGGTAAGTATTGGGAGGGAAGGGAGCGTGGCCAGTCGCGCGATTCGTCATCCACCAATCAGCAACGGACATGTGACTCACGTGTCGACAGCGACCACAGACACACACACACTTAATCATAGCTAAATAGACACACAAGCATACGTACATGCGCGTGCACTCACATTCTCGCTACTCACAAGTACACACATACATACAGTTGCAGACACATACACATTCACACAGGCACGCATACATACAACCATAATATCACCTAATGACATTGAACTAACGTAGCACACGTTTTGCTTTGCACCGAAACAAAAAAAAAAAAAGTAAGGGCATGAAAATGTAATTGATGAAATAAAATTAATGTTATCCCAAGCTACTTCTAACAAGGCTAAGCGACTCCTCTGCCAAGGCTTCGCACCGGTTGGGAAACCCTGCTCTGAATAATCCAGTGGAAGTGGTTAAGAGAGCTACAAGGAGTAACTGAAAAACCTCAGAAGAGGATACTACCAGATTATCCAAATAATGTGAAGTAAAAATATACCACAAACCATTTTGCACAATGACATCCAGCAGGCAATCCAACTGTGCTGCTAAGGTCATAGAAATGTGACGAATTTGATTAGATATTACTTGCAGAAGATTCTTCATCTTCGAAGAGAACCTGGAATAAATGATATAGATCAAATCCATACCAACCACTTCAATGTAACTGGGGATAACTTCTGGGAAAGTGAATGATCCCATTGAATAAAAAAGTCGTTGTCTAGCATCTATAATGGAATAAGTGTAGACAATAAAATATTCAAGATCCTTATCAAACATAACAATGGCCGAAGTCTAATTTGCAAAGAAGCGACAAAGATTGACCATATAAGTTTATGAAAATGATTTGGATGACAGTGTCTTAGGTAAAAGAACCTGCCTAAGGACGTACGTAGAATTATAAAGTGTCCTGTGGACAATCAACACAAACCTCTTCAACATCTCTAGACCAGTAGCAAACACTCAGGTAAAATGATGCTTGGCATATGAGACTAAGGTCACAAACGGGTGTTGAGAAAGGATATGTAATGTAACCTTAATATATCAGTTAAGCAATTGTAATGATTTTTGATACCAAGGCCCCAAAGTGACTTGATGAATCCAGAGAGTATTGGGGACTCAAATAATTTTTGTCTCCAGTATTAAACGGTAGTCAATAAGATCACCTTATAGAGGGTGATTTTGGAATATGCAAAACCCTTTCCCAAGAGCCAAGTCAAAACGAGTTATAGTTGGCATTTGTGGTTGAATTCAATCTTCTCTCAGTACACCACTGCTTATGTGTGTCATCTCTGTTGTGGAACTAAAAAGACTGAGAAAGATATGTATAAACTTAGAAATTAATTCCTAATACTGTGCAAAGAACTGATCACTTCTATGCCTCAACCTGAGCTTCAGAACAGTGTGATGTACCATGTTATATTATACCTGCTACCACAGATTTATCCAAAGAAGAAATGGAATAGGTAGGCACTCCTGAAGATACTTCTGAAGCGGAAACCAGAGATATTGCCAATCAAGTGCTGTCAACAAGACCTGATAATGCATTGGAACAAATCATAGTTAGTACATTTGGTAACATACGGATTGAAGAGAAGATCTAGAGTTATGATCTCATCCTATCCTTATAGTATGCAAATATTGCCAAAGCCTGAAGGTGAGGTACTGGAGACCAAATTGCCAATAGTTGGTAGTTACAATGAGTAGTCAACCCACCAATCAGTATTTCCAAATAAGAGCCAATCCAACAGAACCTTCCAATGCATTATCAGTTCTGTTGGAGGCATCTTTTAGAGTTAAAACAATTGATTTGCTACCAGAGTCACACCTGTGGAGCACAGCAAGCTAGTAGGGCAATATGGTAGGCTTGTTTGTTTGTTTGTTTTTAAATATCGCACAAAGCTACTCGAGGGCTATCTGTGCTAGTCGTCCCTAATTTAGCAGTGTAAGACTAGAGGGAAGGCAGCTAGTCATCACCACCCACCACCAACTCTTGGGCTACTCTTTTACCAATAAATAGTGGGATTGACCGTAACATTATAGCGCCCCAACGGCTGAGAGGGCATGTTTGGCGCAACGGGGATGCAAACCCGCAACCCTCGGATTACGAGTCACACGCCTTAACACGCTTGGCCATGCCGGGCCATACTGACTCCTATATTATTAGTTGATCACTGCAATGATGTTCTTTATTTAGTTGTCCATATCTTCTTCATTCATAGTCTTTGCAAATTCCCATCTAGCCTTCTTCAACCTAAATCCTCCACAAATTGATAGGTTAAACAACCACATTTTTTGGCCATTTCACTGGCTAATTATTAACTTATGTTTTCCAATTCCTTCCCTCTAGTTCTTATATAATAATTAATACAGTTTTAATATTGTTCTAAATCATATTCAAAACTTTTCTTCTAGATTTGTCTTAATACTTTTTCTGTTAATGTTGAAATTATATAACTTAAAATTAGTCATAAATACTAAATAACTAGCAATCCAGATATTCAAGCCAGTATTTCCAGGCTTCATAATATATACATATGCATATGAAAATTTGAAGCTGTTAGAATGAGCCATGGTAATTCTTTTGTTTATATATTCCTCTGTAGTAGGTTGAGAACAGCTTTAACCGTCACTAATTTGAAGAGATAAATCCATGGTGCTTCCAACAAACAGATCTCATATCAGTAATGGAAAAGCAGGGGCATTTTCCAATATTTTATAATAACAGCTTACTGTAATCAACTGTAGCCATATTATCAGAGAGAAATATGGAAAAGCAAATAAATTAGTATAAAATACAAACATTATGAGTTTGCTCTTCTTCTGCATTATGAAATTAACTGTATCAAAGTACATTCATGTCCTAAGTTTGGTGTGATCATTTATTATCAACCAATCAAACAGTGCTACACCAGCATCTACTTATTAAAGTAAAGGCAGCCATAATATTCTTAGTAGTAATGCAGAAAATGAATTCATGGTGCTCAGAACAGAAATGTAATGTGACAAATGAGTACAAGGTTTAGCTCGTGAAGATTACTTAATTGTTTCATTTGTTTCGGTTGTGACAAAATTAATGTTTCAGAAAGAGCTGTGTTGAAATTTTGATGAGGACATGAAACTAAAACTGTTAATTAAAGTTAAGTAATTAACTTCATTACTTGTGACCATCAGATACATTAATCAGTGTTATGTGAAATAACTAACCAAAATTACAATTAAATCTATTAATGCCATAAAAATAGTGAACTAACAGAAATTTGTATTTTTGATTATTACAATTTTCAATTGTTAACACTATTCACGTCATTAAAATATTACTAATATGAGTTCTCAAAATTATTTTTGATTAAATCACAACTGTTCAATTTAATTATCATTATAACTCATGAAAATAAGCAATTAATTGAAATTAGTGTTTCTGGTTATTACTATTTTTTTATAGTTCCAAGTACCCAAGTCTCACATGCAAATAATCATTTATAAAATCCACCAACTATAACAGAAGCAGTCAAGGTAGAAAATTTCTAAAATTGATGTTTAGTACCTGTGGGTATGATATTTATATGTTACATTATACAGTTAGGTAATTAGTAAAATATATACTAAATTAAGTACAGATGTTAGTGTAACCTCCAGAACAGTAAGGTGAATATTAGCTTGAAGCAGCCTATATGGATTCTAATACTATTAAGTATGGGCTTGGCAAAATTAGCCAAATTTATGACTCTACTTTGACCTTTATAGTTTACATATTATAACTTTTAATATGTTTTGTGTATATTCACAAAATTCCACAAGCCTTCAGTAGACATTAAATATTTTTGTGTACAAATTTTTTTTTAATCAGTATTTTCACTAAAACTTTCTTTGTGAAAATATGAAGTCAAAGTGATAACTGTTCCAAGCTCAAAGCAATTTTTGGTTAAAATAAAAATACCTTTCTTCATCTTTTACTGGTTATTGTCTATACCCTAACTCAACACAAGGTAGATGAATTTGTCCAACCTTGTAACCACAAATACACACACACACACACATATATAAATTACAATTTTTTCTTTCTAGAATGCCTTCAAACTGTAACATTAAACTACAATTGTTTGTCCAAATAACTTGTAACAGTATATATTTGTTTCTACTTAATTTTTGTTTTATTGTCCTTTGAGCCATGTCTAACTGACAATCATATCACACAAGTTCTAAATAACTTTGTAAATGTGTAATTCACATTACTCTCTCACATTACACACGGCATGGACTACTCATCAGCACACGTCATGAAAGTGTATCTTTTCTCTTTTTTTGAACTAATCTAAGTCTGTGGCTCTTATATGTTAGTTACACTTATAATAATAAATAAAGAATACATATGAAAAACAAACTTATCAGTCATCTTTTTATTTTTGCTGTAAACTGTCAGTAAAACTTAACCATACTTTTTTTTTTAAACTAATGCTACAACTGCACAAAAGGTTTCATTTAAATAATTCACCAAAGATCACAGAATAACAACACATAAAATGCAGAAAATGTCTTATAACTATCACAGTTTGTTTGACTTTTTAACCATGTGACAACAACTGTTAAAACTTCAGTTAAGCTTGTTCATGTTTCTCCTATATGAATTGGAAGTGAAACTACAATTCTCTGTACAGGAAACAAGGTAGTATACCAAATCTTTGGCTTTCTATTGGTTATAAATAACATAGTACTAAATGTCACAGAAAACTGCTTTCTGTTTGTGTAAGAGAGGATGTGACAGCTAGACATCTGGGGTCTGATTTTCTAGTTTATGACTCTGTAACCAAAGAAGATTGAATGTTACAAAAATTATGCTTTGCCTGATTAAAACATTATTATAATGAGTAATATACATTAAATTTCATACTTCTTAAAGGAGCAATAAATAATTCATAGAACATGAAATGCTCAAACAGCAAATGTTGCAATCTTCATACCAGGGGAAACTGAGGATTTTTTCCTTTTAATACAAAATATTGACTTATAAAATTAAGATCTTAAAATTTATATGATATTAGAACTTGGATTATTAGTTACATTTTGATTTGTGCTGAAAACAATGACATATGAAAAGAGTTAGCTGATCAAAATCTTCTGCTAATGAGAAATAACCAAACCAAATGACTAAAGTGGAAATCAGAGGTGAAAAAGTGGGATTAACAAATCTGAAGATATCAATCTGCTTAGCAACAAAAACTATAGTTTGCTCAATAGCAGAGCATATAGCATTTTGATCAAGGTACAACATGTACAATTGAGGCATGCCGACAGACCAAAAGGTGTGACTGTATCTTGGTTGCAGATATACATAAAATCTGATAGCAATAAGGCTAATACTTTGTAACAAAAGAACAAAGGAAGGTGGAATAACTGCACATGAACCTGGTATGCAAAACCTCCTCAAATGTATATTATTAACAGCTTATGAAAACTAAGGTCAAATTGTAATCAAACAACCTTACTGAATTTTGGGAAGTAATATGAGACATTGAAACAATATTTTACAATTAGAGGCAGGTAAACTTAGGGTAGTATTAAAACATGGTGAACTGTTCTGTTCATAGCAAACACAAAATACCAGTGTTTTAAAACTATCTCACTTTTCTTTGTAGTTTCTGTAATAATGAATTATGCTAACAAAAAACTATTTAGTTTTCCAATACTGTAGACAGGTCATAATAGCTTGTTCTCTTACTGTGTGAAATAGAAAAGTATCAGAACACCTCCCTGGGAATATGTTAGATTGGCCAAAACTTGACTATTACTGTTTAAGATAAGGCACAGTTACAGTCTTTCTTGGGTAATACATGTAGCCTTGCACAACAGAAAATAACGGAGTTATATCAACTGTCCGAAACAAAAGAGTTTTAGCATTTCTCCTCTTGTTTTAGGATAGGTATAGGATGTGCCAAAAATTAAGGCTGAAATGACATATTTTACACTGTTCTTTGAGGTAAGCTTGCAAGTAGGCTCAACTATGTCTAGTTTCTGATACAAATATTTATTAAAGGAATGTCAGAAAAGATCTACAGGCTTCCCATTACTCTTGTACATAAACCTGTTTTTTTTTCTATAATATGGTTTAAAATTGACATATCTTGAGTGGATGTCTATCAGCTCATCTAACTTTTTTGTTGGCTTATCTTATACAAGAGGAATTTCTATTTTGATGTATAGTTATATTTAATTATTATGACACTGAGGGAAAAGATTGTGTTACACAGATATTTACTGCTACAAAAATTTAGTGGTATTTGTTTGTATTTGTTTTTTGTAGCAGTAAATATCTGTGTAACACAATCTTTTCCCTCAGTGTCATAATAATTAAATATAACTATACATCAAAATAGAAATTCCTCTTGTATAAGATAAGCCAACAAAAAAGTTAGATGAGCTGATAGACATCGACTCAAGATATGCCATTTGTGTTACACAGATATTTACTGCTACAAAAATTGTTAGTGGTATTTGTTTTTTGTTTGTTTTGTCACATTTTGATACGAAGCAGCATATTGCAAATGCCAGTCAGTATAACCTAGCTATCCTTCTGAGGTTGTCAGTCACTATTGATGTAGGTTATCCAATAATCTAGTTATTATTGTGTACTGTAGTGAGGTATTTTAAGACTTACTTATACTAGATATTACAGAATGGCATAAAATTCTCAAGATTTTGATAAAGAACGAACAGAACATTTCACTGAATTAACTCAGTATTTTAGAATGTAAATATAACACCATTTTCTGATTTGGAGTTATTACTGGTTAGGCAGCTTGCCAATCATAATTCTAGACAGCCTAATGTTTCTTTCAATGTTACTGGGTGACTATGACATCACAGCACTAAGATGTTGGTTGAAAGCTTCTTGTTGTTCCAGATTACTGCATTAACTACCATCAACTGACAAGCACTCCTTTGTTTCAAAACTCACAAACAGTTAACAAAAATAACAAGAGCAGTTGAGTGGCATTTATGTGAGAGAAAATAAGGTTAAAGAAAAATAAAGTATAAAAACATAAAACATGTTGGGTATAAGTACACAGAGTTGCTGTTCCATCTCATAAGTTTTGGAAAATGTTGATTTTTAGATTCCAAGTAAATAAGAAGTTTCTTTCATTGTCAGAAGCAAACACAGTTCTTAAAACTTTGGTTGTAACAGTTACATGGATAGTAAACCTGTTGTGTGGATTACAAATAACTAGAACATCACAATTAAGCATAATAATCATTATTCTAGACAATTTAGCTTCAATCCATGCAAACAGTTACTGGTTTATATTTCAACTTTTGGTAATGATACTGTACATTTATACTAAATAAGATTGTATTTCAGAAAATAAACTTAAAAGAATAAACAGCAGGAATATCCTCTTACATATTTGAATGGTTACTACATAAATAGCTTATTGCTGAAATACAATAATGAACAACTTTAACTTCACTCAAACATTTTTTTAACTTGTATCATATTTTGTATTACAGAAATTCATATTTTTAAACTTCAGTTGTTTGTCCCAATGCAAATATAATATCTTAGCAGTTAGTTAAAAAATTTAATCATATTACACAGCAATTTTACAGAATAAGTTAAATGAATTTCTGAAAAAATATTTAATGGATAGATTACAGTATGGTTAGCATAGTTCTCTTTCAAGTTTTTTTTTTTTTTTTTTTAAATGGATAATACAAACAATGTGCAACATGAAATTCCTTATAACACTATTATGTATTAGTAGGCTTGTTTAACACATCCAAATTATCGTTTATCGTATATTCTGTACATCACACAGATAAAAAATCACTGTATCACTAAAATTTGCCATATATTGTTTTTCTGTATGTACCAAATCTACGCTGCGAATAGTGATTAAATGACAAGTCTATAAATTGAGACAGTATCAGCTTTTCATCACTGACAGTTTACACAAGACAGTAAAAAGTCAAGTTCAAAATGTTGAAATACTAAGTTTTCAGTACATCAAGGTCTTTGTTTTATAATGTCTTTTTTACCACTTAGTAAAGTTTTAAGGTCTTCTGCATCTAAGGTCTCATACTTGAGTAAAGCTTCAGCTATTATTCGATGCTCTCGACTATGAGTTCGAAGGATGTTCTTGGCTCGATCATATGACTCCTGAAAAAAATTAAATTATCAATAACTGATTACTAATGTAAACCTGTTAAGAAACCTTTATAAGAAACTAAACTTTACTGGAAATCATCAGTATAAAAGTATGTTTGGTATTTTCAAGGTCAAAATAACATTTAAAATAATATTACACACACACGCACACATGGAGTAGCACACAACTTAAGCAGGAGTTTCAAATTACAACCACAACATTACATCTGGATGTAATTACAAAATTGTTTCTTTAATATCTTTGAAAGCATTAGTATAATTCACAAGTAAGGATATATATTGCATTTTCTCCATGTTCAAAACTTTACTGACAAACTTTTGATCCTGTCATCAAGACCACAGATACACAAATTTTTAACTATTTCAATAAATTATATCTGAGTAGTTATTTGTGAGGTAGAAAACAACAGCTTGAATATAAAATAATAGTACTGCAAATAAAGAGTAACAATGATTTTTTTTTAGTTTGTTCAGTAACTACTGACTTTAACTCTTGACTAAATTACAAAATGCAACTGCATCATAAAATTACAAGCTTCTCTGAATAAAATTTTCAGAACCTCTCACATCACAGACGTTTGAAGAATGTTGGATTGATTATCATTTGGTGCAAGCCACAATGAACATATCCCTACCACAAAGAAAGAGAAAATCCAAAAAATATGCTTGGAAAGGAACAGTGTTACTGCCCTAAAGGACCATACCAATAAACAACAATTTCAAGAGTCACCCAACACCTTACTCTTGAAATATCCTGGAAGTCACTCCACTGATGACATCTTGGAAAACATCAAATATTCAGTTCATAACACCATAATCACAACAGTTAACTTCTCCAAACAATACCAAGATTGGTTTGACAAAAATGACACAGAAATTGCCAATATACTCAATTTGAAATAAAGAGTTTATGTGTCCTGGCAAAGTAATCTTAACAACATGAAATGCAACAACTGTCCCAATGAATCAAGGCTGACATCCAAGGTGCAATCTAAAATGTTGAGAACAAATGATGGGAAGACTAGTCCATGGAACTACAAACGTTTGCTGATCAACATGATACTTACAGCTTTCTCCGAGCTGTGAAGATTATTATGACCCTCAAAACCATGTCCCAGTTTCAATTCACCCAACCAATGGCAATATGCTCCTCAAGGATGCCAATTCTTTCAAAAAATGGTGGAAGGACCACTTCAAACAACTCCTGAATATGGATAGCACAACTGAAAGATATATCTATAATAAGAGAGGCAATTCATGTAATAATATTGTCTGAGGTGGTCACATTGAATTGTTCAATGGAGGAATGAAAAAATTCAGCAACACTAGCAGCTGTAGTCATAGATTGCCCAATAAATATAAATGGCACAACAGCAGCATAGACCACAAGTTCCATGTACCATATTCCACAAAATATCATGATGCAGCAGCTATGATTCCTGATGAAATGACAGAAGTAGTAATGCTACTGATCAAATACAGTTGTATACACTGCTGATTCAGAAACTGGTACAGTTATTCCATGACATTCACAATTTGACCATTTGTGATTCAGAGTGTTCATAGTACAGCTGCTGTCCATTCCATGCTCTTGTGCTTCACACCACAGCATCTCACTTGTTCTCACTCTTTGTTCAATGACAAAATTTGTAAGCAGACTCTCCTGTGTAATCTCTCCAAGTCCTCTAACCACTTCCTTTGCTGTCACTGCTATTAATGGTTTTAGCAATTGCAACAATTTCTAGAACCTAACTCTCATCATTCCAGAGATTGTCAGTCAATTTTGCTTGTGCAACTGGTCAGATGCAGTTCTGTGAGGAAACTCAAACATTAAAAACCAGAATAAGACCAATAACAGTGGGCTACCAAATGCAGGTTAAACAGAAGGTACTAGCAGAACTAAACTTACAATTGGCATTCTGAGGTGTTCTATAACTGTAGTCTAGTACATCGTCATTGCCTACTGCAGGAATAAAATGAACAAAAGAAACTGTTTACTGTTTGAAGAGAAGAATGCACTTGTTTGAAAAGTTAACTGTTCAAAAGTTGAAGTTGTACAAACACTAGTCAGTAACTACACACATTTAGTTACTCTGTTAAAATGTAGAATGATTTTAAACATGGTAACAAAAGTAAAAGAGACAAGCAAGCCAACTATATTGCATCTAAGAACATAAAGGCAAATTTCAGAGTCTAAAATCTCTTAATGAGGTTTGTATAACAATTTGAACTCTACATAGAGATACAGGTTCAGTGATTTATTCAAGAAGTTTGCTGGTGTTTTTTGAGGCTAAATGACTTTGAATTAAACACATCATTCACACAAGGGGGCAAGGCATAATTTTATTTGTAACTAACACATAAATTTCTTGGAACATCTAGGTATTGAATAAAATTGTGATGAATCCATTCTTGTCTACATTAGTGAATATAACAAAAACAAAGGAACTTAAAGGTTCTATGCAGACTTTATGCTGATGAATGTAATATGTCAATGCATAGAAAAATGCCTGGATGTTTGGAAGGTGCCTGTTGGCTTAAGACACTAACATTGGCTTCCAGCTATTGACACACAGAACTAAATGATGGTAGACGACTTAAAACTGCTATTACCACTTTGGAAAGTCTGTATGAATCCTTTTACCACCATTTATTCTGCATAATATACAAGCCACTTATTGAAGGACTCAGTGTGGTTATATGAAAGTGCTACAATTGAAAATATGTATATCTATATGGAAATTCTAATCTTTGATCATACAAAACAGCCCAAGAGAAAAACTGAAAATGGTATTCAGGGAAATCGAAAATACAGAGTTCAAAGTGAAGCCACAGATGTTTGCATTCATGCACACAAAAGTGGAATTTCTCATTCATGTAGTTCATGTGAATGGACTGTTCAATGATCCTTAGAAAATTGAAATGGTTAAGAGATAACCCCAACCTTTTAGGTTTTGCATCTTTTTAATGATAATTTAGGCCAATATCCTCAAGATACCTGCATCATTGTCACTATATTAATTATATAGTCTTTGCTCTTTGGCCAAAGCACAGATACTGGATCATTCTTGTCAGGCCTGTTCATTCATTGTGGACACTGATGCCAGTCACTGTGGGACTATAGAGATATAGGTTCTTTTCTTAAAATTTTTAAAATACATTTAAAGAAAGGTAATCCACATATTCTAATTTTTACTGATTACTTCACTATTGATTGACACATTTGAGCAGTCCACTGTATATGTTTATTACTTGAATAAATGAATAAAGTTCTAAAAGCAGTGAAAATACCCAATTCACTGTATCACTCTTTAGTCAATGGTTGGGCTGACTAAGCAGTTCAGATGTTCAAGTGTGTGCTTGTTAAGTTTACAAATGCAGAAGTATATACATATAGTATATATGCTATATGTATTGATCACAGATCACATACCATCCAATGAGAAACAACTCACTAGTTGGTTCTTCAAATCTTCTGATGGTTAAATGAGAAGTACATCTAGTAGATTTAATACAGAGGTTTCTTCCCAATGCAGAAACATGTGAAAGTGACCACTCTCTACAATAATTAGTGAGAATCATGAAATGAGCAAATCAGCCTTACAAAAATAAAATATAATGATAAAACTCTAACATAACAATAGCTGGCACCTGGTGACTGGATTTTGCTTTCACATGAAACTGGAAGATCATAGGCTAAACTGGTCCTTATCTTGCCTGTCAACAGCTCAAAAGTAATAAATCATGAGTTACAGTGGTTAAATCATATGCATCAGCCCTTCAAACATAAGGACAAGCTTAAAAAACTTTATCAACCATAAGCCTTTCAAAACTCATTACTAAAGGAACAGACATAGAAGAAAAGGTTGACCCTGATGACTATAACAGTGTGTTGTATGATCTTTACTTAACTGATTAGGGGTAAGATGTTGGTAGTGTATATCTGATTGTCAAAGAGGAGTCTGAGAGTAAACAGAAGTAGAAAAAGCCTGTATCTACTCTATCAATCAACCAAGATGCTAAAATTAACCTAATCCTTATGGAAATAATTATTTGCTTATCATGTAATTAGGATGGTCCGTTTCATTGGCATTTATTTAATTTTGAAGTACCCAGTTGACTTTCATGATGTCTTCAAAACATTGTGAAGTAATTGCATGATTATTATATAGTTAATGCAGTTGGTAGGTTGATAGATCAAAGATAATTTGGGTGTTGTAACCAAAGTAATATCTGGTAACAAGACATTGGTTGACTACTTGGTAAAAACAGTTTGATCTGTCTACTGAGTTGTAGTTATATTTTTTCAGAGAAAACCACAATACTCCCTACATACACAGCTAGGATAGATAAAGAAATCAGATAAGATCTATAAACTGATAACTAACTTTGTTCATGATAAATGGAATCATCTTATGTTCCCAATTACTATCCTTGATGCTTCTACAATTAAACTTGTGCACATTAATATATTTTGTTACATGAAATATAATCTAAACACATGACTGAGACAGGAAGGGCATTTCTGCTTATTTCTGTCCATGATTATTTTTTCATGAAATTATGCAAGTTGAAATGCTTTAAATTCTTTATGTGGTGTCTGAACTCAGTACATGTACTACAATGTTTAGAAAGCAAGACTGATGATAGTGATGGTTGGTAATATGGTTACATATTTGCTGCTTAATGGTAGCATTATTTACTGCAAATGTGTATCTTAGACATAAAGGAACAGAAGTTTGGTTTGTATTAATAGGTGGCTGCAACCTTCTAATAGACTTATGGATATAAATGTCTCAAAGAGAACATTTCATAACCTTCATACAAATTACATACAAAATATAATTAAACTACTATCAACTAGCATGAATTACTCACACCATGTTGTGAGATTTTATGTTCCCCTCATGATTTACAGAGGCCTCATTGTATTGGTCAAGCATCTCTCTTATCATCTTAGTTACTTCTATAGATACCTCAATACACCAATTCTTTAACTATTTCTGTTGCCATTTCCCAAACATAATTCAACTCTTTTTACAAGAAATTTGTGTTAATTCAGCTTCTCAGAAACATTGTTTTCTTCTCATGATTTTATTTGAATTTTCATTCTCCAATACTTTCTGATTCTTATTTTTTCTCATTGTTGCCATTTCTTAAACTTAATTCAACTTTCTTTAATTCTCAGATTTGTATGGGAAAATAGCATTTGTCAATTAACCTTCACATATCGTTTGTTCAATAAGTGAGAATAAATAAAAGATAAAGATTATTTTCTACAGAACTATAGGAAGCAGAATTATAGGGATTATGGGCTAAAGGGTCAAAATGCTTTTGAATTAAATGAAAACAATAATACCCAAATGCACACCCTCAGAATTCCCTTAGAGTATGCATGCAAAGTTTTGTATCTCTAGGTTCATTCGTCTTAAACCTATGGCAGTCCCCCCCCACACACACAGACAGGCTCTTTATTATTATAAATGATGTATGTAAATAATCTTGACATCAAAATGTAGTTTATTATTGCAGTTTAATTTCTTAGTTTCAAAAGGAAATATATAAATAAATTACCAATCTGCACCTCTCAGAGTCATGACTCGGTGGCACTGTGACATTTCATTTTTTTTTCTCTTCTCTTAAAAGGGCTTCATTTAATTCAAACAAATAAGAACAAATGCTATAGATACTGCTATGATAGAGTATGAATTTCAACTTCTTCCTTTATTGAGATAAACTTATTTGTTCAACCCAAGTTTACTTGCTCCTCCCTTATCTTCTTTCTTTAAAAAATTATTACAATTTGCTTTCACATTATTACTTTACATTTTTATACCCAATAGAAAGTCCTACACTACATAGATCAAATGATAATCTGTTTTATTTTAGAATTAAAAAACCAATAATTTGCCTTGAGAGGTTGATGTGTTTCAACTAAAAATGTTGCTCTGACACACAGTGAAATTTATTTTACTTATTTATAGGTTAATTAGAAAGCTAGATAAGTTATAATAAGCTTCAGGAAGTTTTAATTTGATGTACTTTTTAAATTATGAAATGCTGATTTGAAAATTACATTAATTATTTATGGACAGCCAACATAATGAGAAAACTGGTTTAGTAAGCATATTGGTTTGTATGCATATTTGTTTACTGTTGTAAAACATGGAACAAAAGTAACAAAGTGTGAAAGTTAAAAAATGGGTTAGATAAAAATAAAAACTTACATAAAGCCAGGTGATTTATTGCACTGTTAGATTAGTTAGTTACATTCAAAGAGCAATAAAACAAATGTAAACTGTAATGAGCCTGAGGTTGTTAGGGTAAAGAAATATATGCATTTTTTTACTATCTGTAGTCATTCTAAAAAAACAAACTATATTTAGTTTTATTCCACATTTTTCAACTTCTAATGTAGATTTTGGATGCTCTGAAGCTTTAGTTATGCAAATAAAACATGAATATTATGACTCAGTAAAAGCCTTTGTAAATTCTGAGATTCTTCTATAAAAGAAATTATATTTTGTATTGAACAGGCTTTTCACATTTACTAAAACATTGTCCACATTTGTGAAGCCACTCATCATTAATATGAGATTATAGTAAATGTCAGTTCTTCCATACAATATCAGCCCAACAGAGTGATCCCTTACATAAAAGGTTAATAGATAGTAAAGATATGTAAATTAATAACTTAATCATATACAGGTTCTTAAGTATTCTACAGTCTTAGGATTTGCAACAAACAACACATTTCATAGAGAATAAACTGGAAACAGACAGCAAAGGAAAAGACAAACATAAATGCGAAACAAAGAGTTGCAATAATATTTCTTTACAAACATAAAAAGTACATTAGTGGTTTCACACTATTACTGGCCAGCTACTAAGTGTCTCTAATAACTTCGTTAGCTGCTGATTCTGGGAGGACAAAATAATGCCTATACTTTGCAAGGACCTAAGGAACATGTATATATTACAATCTTAAACAAAAGTCCTTATGGTGCATCTCACAATTCCAGTTCATATTAACTCCTACAAACTTCTTGTAATACTCCTCTGCTTGGATGTCACCTCCATCACAGGGAAATAACACAGAAGCACTACGAAGCAAGTATGTGGTCTAAGTGAAAGAAGTAATGCAAAATAACAACTATTCATATTTTTTACACAATAATATTAATTATCTGCAAAAGAACTGCATGAATATCAATATTTATTTGAATATATTTAAAAAAATACATTGTCTTATAAGTTACAGAACTTTAAAACCTAGAATATTTAACAACTACTATTCCTCACCTTTCTTAAGCTCAAACTTTAAAATTAAATGTTAAAATGCAATCTCTGACTTACTGAGAGAAATCCAGAAGCTTAAAAGTGAGTTACATAGCTGTGTAATGCATTACGAGGGATCACTTTACAATGCTATTTTTTATTATTCAAGCATTCATTAAGGTGTTCCTATAGTTGCAAATTAGACCACCAGGATACTATGGTTATGCTACTGTCCCATAAGTTTAGTACTCCCCTCTCTTTTTATCTTCCTAGTATTCTTGAATTTCACTCAGAAATTCAGAAATGGTCTTAAACCATCTCTTCTTTGCAATATTAAGATTCACTTAATACTTAATTGCCTTTGCACTCTTCTCCATTTGAGGTTAAGCTATCAGATGCATAAATATGTAGACTGCTCCTGTATGCAGATGCACTTTTCTTTGGGTGTCTGATATCACTTCCTATACCAACATTTCTCAGACATCTTTAACAGCTAACTTTTGAGCAGCTGGTGTGTCATTGTAATTCTAATCACATCTGCTACAGTTGTACTAACATCTCAGACTCCAAGATTTAGCTACTTTACACTTGCAAATTAACTTTGAATCTGTCCTTGTTCCTTTCTCTCTCTCAAAAAAATTAGAATCAGATATTCTAGTTCATTGTTTCAGAAGATCCTTGGAGGTTTCGCAAAAGATAAAAGGATTTTGTTTGTTTTACATTTTGCTCAAAGCTACACCAGGGCTACCTGCAATAGCCATCTCTAATTTAGCACTAAGACTAGAGGGAAGACAGCTAGTCATCACCATTTACTGCCAAGTCTTGGGCTACTTTTTAACCAATGATTAGTGGGATTGACCATAACATTATTAAGCCCCCATGGTTGAAAGAACAAGCATATTTGGTGTGACAGAGATTTGAACCCATGACCCTCAAACTGTGAATCAAGCGCCCTAATCACCTGGCCATGCCAGGCAATATAAAAAAATGGTGAGTGAACCACAAATAAGGTACTCCCAACAATACCATGATGACTGTCTGAATTATGGTAAAAAAAAAACTATTTTTTTAAAACTAACTAACCTATTTATTCTTTATATTAATTACCTCCTTAGCTAACAATTAAAATGTCTTTGTGCCAAGACAACAGCTTGAACAGAATACAGATTACATTTACTGAACAGAATGATGCAAAATTAAAAGCAAAATGAAATAACTCTACACACACAGGATTGATTGGACTGACGTTGTATTGGAGAAACAATGTTCATTATAATTATAATTTTACAAGATTTATCTCCGTAAACTTTGGTAAAGTTTTAGTAAATATTACAGTGTACACATAAATTCAGAATTACTAAAAATAATATTTCTATTGAAAGTTCACCTGTGAGTTTACTGAGTGCAAGGTGACTTTCATATTAAGAATAAAGATACAATTTTCATATTTCATCTAAATAACATTAAGAACCTCCTAAATGGGGATCAGAAAATGCTTATCAGTGATACTTCAAATAATGAGAATAAAATCAAAAATACTTTTATTTTGCTATAGTGACTTCAGTGTGTAATAGATAATTATGTACCTTAAAATATTTTTGCCTCTCAACATTTTTTACAGTTGCTTTCATTCAATTTTATTGTTTCACAACTCTTCAAATACCTAACTGTACTGAAATAGCCCCTGAAGAAGAAAGGTCCACCTTTTGAAAGCACTTGGGTTATAAGGTTTTCTATTTCAGTTTTGTCTGAAATGGAAATAATTCACCCAATAGGGTATTGGGAGTTTAGACGTAAACTAAATTTCAGATTGGATCATGCAACATCTCACTAAGTATGTTACTCATTCATTACACTATGCAAAACAAAATAATAATAATTATGAACTCAGCATTACAGAACAAGAACAAAGAGTAAACATAAACAGTATACATGAATTCATGTGTTCACTACAGCACAACTCAAATACACATTATATCAAACATGTTAATACTTTAATTTTACATACTTAAATATTTCATACTGCTTGCTACAAATGCAATCTAAAATATGGGAAATTGTCTGTTAGTAATGAGATTTGAATTATTTAATTTTGATTGTACAGCTACAATTAGGATTATAGTAAAATTAGGTCAAAATTAAAAACAACATAGCACAAGTTTTTGTTTGATGCATACAGCCAAATGTGTACATGTAGGTAAATGTACAAGCCTAATTACTCGAGCTATTTTTCACATACTTGAAAGTCTATATATTCAGTCATATATCACACTACTATTTTAAATACCTTTAAGAAAGCCAGAAACATGTTATGTATGAGAATGCGTTAAACAGTAAGTAATATATCTTTAATTTACTGTGATCATTCATGAATTAAACAGAAAAGGTGGAAATGAAAAGCAACAAAATGGAATAGATAATTTTCAATGAGTTACATGAAATCAGAAATGACTGAACATAAAACCACAGAAGTAGGGAGAACATATGCAAACTTTGTTGCTGTAAAGTCTGTGCCAGAAACAAGGACACCACACTAATAGATCCAACAATAAAAAGAAGCATGAACATACCAGTAGGAGGAGCTTTCATTAGAAGCACTAATATGGTTACCAAGCTCAAAAATGTACACGATGTATGTCTTGAGAAGTGAAGGAAAACAAAACTTGTAGAACCACTGAGAATAGCTGTAACAGTGGAATCCAAATTGGAAAAGATCATTTCAGGGTTAATGAAACTGTAAACTCAGATGATTCTGATGAGATTCTTAAGAAAATCAAATCAAAATTAAAATAAATCTTGTGTTGGGTAGTTTTTTTTATTGGTTTTGGTCAAATAAAAATATTTGCTATTTAAACGTTCATAGTATTAAATAGTTAATATTTTCTTGTTACAACCCTGTCGCAATGCGCTTGCAGATGTAGTTTTCCTTACAAAACAGCCTGTTCTTACAAAATCTTAAGCAATCTCAGATTCAAGTTTTTCCTGTTTTACATACAGTTTTGAGAATCAAAATTCAAGCTTTCAGCACATAAATGTGTTTTTAAATGTGTATTTATTTTCAAGCATGCTAATTTTGTGTCATTCCACTCTGTTGATTGCAACACATCTTAAGTATATAAACTGTTATGTCAAACATGTAAATACTTTAATTTTACATACTTAAACATATTTCAAGTGCACTGCTTCCTAAAAATTGTAATTTAAAGACATTGTCTGACATTACACAAGGATCACAATATCACTCTCAACTTTTATAATTCTTCACAAACTTCAATGAAAGGCCAAGTCACTTACAATCTTAGCTCTTAAAACAATTTGTGAACTCATAACAACATGAATACACCTAAGGTTTTATTAAAGACAAGTCTGTACAGAGCAACTATTAATTTCTGATGACTGGCCAAACATTCAAGTTGAACTTTAAGACTTACAGTGATGGTTCCTTTCATATTCTGAAGAATGACCCATACTTCTGTCCATTAGATTACTTTGGTACCTCAGCACAAAATGGAGAGAAACCTGTAGGTATCTCCTTTGGTGTACTGTCAAAAAGGGACACATTCCAGACATGGCTTGATAATTAGTAGAGTGACTGACAGTTCCTATAGTAGCAGCTAAGACAAAGATGGCATGTTTTCAAGGGGTTGAAAGAAAGAACAACATTGTTTCTTCTTACCGGTATGCTCTTTAAACATAGAGATACCTATTACAAGTGTAGAATTTTGTGATTATGCTGAAAATGTACATCACATTTCTTTCAGGTGTCAAGAAGGCACCATATTCTTTCAACAGTACACTTAAAAGTTTTTGGTTTCTTTACAGTAAGTAATATATCTTTAATTTACTGTGATCATTCATGAATTAAACAGAAAAGGTGGAAATGAAAAGCAACAAAATGGAATAGATAATTTTCAATGAGTTACATGAAATCAGAAATGACTGAACATAAAACCACAGAAGTAGGGAGAACATATGCAAACTTTGTTGCTGTAAAGTCTGTGCCAGAAACAAGGACACCACACTAATAGATCCAACAATAAAAAGAAGCATGAACATACCAGTAGGAGGAGCTTTCCTATAGTAGCAGCTAAGACAAAGATGGCATGTTTTCAAGGGGTTGAAAGAAAGAACAACATTGTTTCTTCTTACCGGTATGCTCTTTAAACATAGAGATACCTATTACAAGTGTAGAATTTTGTGATTATGCTGAAAATGTACATCACATTTCTTTCAGGTGTCAAGAAGGCACCATATTCTTTCAACAGTAACACTTAAAAGTTTTGGTTTCTTTTCCCTATCTATTAAACTTACTCAATAAAAATATTCAGTTTATTATCCAGCTTGAGTCAGACTTTCAACCAGTATTTACCAATATTATAATACAGTACTATTGATAAATTAGAGATTACACAATGATTACAATGTATTTTATATACAAAATATTAAGTTTCTTGTATTAAAGGTATTTAAAAGTTAATTTCTGACAGGCAAAACAAATCCATATGGAGCAAATTTAGTTTGTTTACTTTTGTTTTATGATATAACCACCCTTAGCTGAAAGCACCATCTTGAAACTAATGAGAATTTTTTTTTCAAAGCTTTTTTACATCCAGTAGGAATCAGATTCCAGTTATCTTGACATACTGCCCAGTATTTATTCTTTGATTTTGGCTGCCTCTATTGTTTGTTTTTTTAATCATCACACACTCAACAATACTAAAAGCGTGAATTGTTCAGAAACCACTCTTAGCATGCGACAGTTCCATCTATTTCTTTACTACAAAGATATTGTGTTACACTGAAAGTCTGGAATTATTAATCTGGAAAATGAAACTTCTCACACCAAATGACGTCCAGAAGGAGCAGCATGATAAATTAGTACTTGTTTATTCAAGGCTTTGTCAACTTAATTATAGTTAAGTAATCTCACACTTGGATGTTTTGTCATACCTAATAGAAGACTGCAAATGATTTTCCTCTAATAATTTTCTAAAACTGAAATGAATGTATTGGCTGCTGTTTGTTCCTAAAGCCTGAAACCCTTAGCCAATAAAACCGAAGTACTATTTTAATATACTGAGGATATCCATTTATTTATTTTATAAACTTAAGTCTCTTTTGTTCATTTTCCCTTTCAATACAGAATTTCTTTGTACACTTCACCCTTTCAGTAATGCGTTTTGCTATAATTTATGTGAACTTTAAACACACTGATGATGCAGCAAGGTGGCTGCAAAATTTACATATTCTTCCAAATGAAGAAAGTCTAAGATGCTTAACATGTATGCAAAAGCTATGTTGTCTTCCAGACATGATCTTTCATGTCTTTAGTTTGTTTTAAAATTTTGCAGAAAATTTCCTACTGACTATATCATGTCATACTTCACCAGAAACTGTGGGTTTGGAGCCTTATTCATAATTCAAAATGTAATGAAAAAAGAAAAACATAATTCTAAAGATCAAGGAAAATTGTTTTGATACTTTTAACAGAAAACTAATAAATGTGTGTAATGAAATTTGATGTTGAGCATTAGTATAACAGCCAGGGCATTTCAACATCTAAAAGTTATGTGTACCAGTTTTCAGAAACCCAATTATCATCAGATCTGAAAATTTCTCACCTCATTTTCTAGAAATCCTTTAAACCAAACATATGCTTTTAACAATGTTTAAATAAATAACAGTTTCAGATTAGCATTTCAATTTCATATTGGAAATCTTTTGCACAGAAGATGAGGCAGTAGTCTCAATTATGCACTACAGTAGACAGCAACATACCTACATTATAGGCTCAATCACCTACATGAGCAAATCATGGAGTCCTTAAAAATTCTGAAATGAAATCAGTGAAAATATCTGATGGACAAAGTTTAAAACAAGAAATATATCTCACCAACAACATTTTCAAACTAATAATAACCCTACGCAGTTCATTATATATTCACTAGTAAGGCCTTCTAACCTTAATCCATTTGGAAAATCTTTAACCAACATCTATCCTATTACTTGCACTTGCCATAATTCTAAGCAACAAACTCAGGAGAACTGGTAAAACTCAAATTCAAAGTTTGTTTCAAATCTAAAGTTTTTAAAGTATTTTACAAAGACCAAAACAACTCAGTAATCTTTGTAAACAAAAAACACAATTTACAGTGCCCCCTGCAGTTATGATGAAATCTACAATGCAGAAACAGAATGGATAATAAATTATAGACTACATGATATTGTAATAAGGTCTAACACTCAGGAAAATCAACCACTGCTGAACACTCTTCAAACACAGAACAATGATCTCAGTAGGACAAGTATAAGACTTTGAATACTGCTCATCACTAGAAACTTAGAAAAATTAATGAAGTTCCGAATAAAGATAAATAAACCAAAGGTCAACCAAGGCCAAGAAAATAGTAACATGTGAAACTATATTCTAGAGAAGATTAAAACAGTAAGACTTCAAAACCTTGACCAATTACAATTTATTGCAGTTCAAGCCTTCTCTCAAAGCCAAAAAATGAAAATATGATGATGGACTTAAAATGAAGCCTGAAGTCTTTAAGTCAAGAAAATGGAATTAGAATTACAAAAAAACTCACAAGTACTGATCTGATATTCACATAAAGTAAGAATGAAATAATGTTTTCACTTAGGTTCCTTACACCAGATTCTTACCGTTAAGAGTCTCTTTATTTCTGCATCAATAGCTTCTGATGTTGAAGGTGCCAAATCACTGATAACAACTAACGAAGTTACGTTCTTCATCAAATAATGCGACGCATAGCTGGAGGATGAGAATTTCCTTAAAATACTTAATGCTTAAACAAAATTAACATGTCATTTCTAAAATACCTATATAATTTACAGTTTATCATTACATCTTATTAGAAATTATATCATGCATTTCATTTGATATTTGAATAGTATACATTATTTTGATATAAACTGCTATCAGGAATAATACATATTAACAAATACAGCACAGCAGAAAAGTCATTCCTTACCAGCAAAGACAATAAATGTTCTTTCCAATATTTTTGGCAAAATAACATTAATCTCAATTCAAAGATTATGGCATCCATAATGCATATCACTTATGTAGAACATACATGAATGTATTTCAGATGAATTCTGCACATGCTTCTAAGTGAAAATATCAATGGACAAGGTACTTGGTATTGATATTACCATATTTGAGAATATATGTCAAAATGTTATCCTTGTTTAATGAATGGAATGAAATATTATCCACAGGCTTATTCCAAG
>NC_134826.1:14244204-14290033 GCF_004210375.1 Tachypleus tridentatus | reverse complement strand
GGGATTAATTCCATGAAACAAAGTGTGAGTTTCAAAGATATTCAGACTACTTAACAATGAAATTAACTTAAAAGTTGATCTCAGTAAACATTTTACTTCATCTCTTACCATCTGGAGATATTTTCCACGTTTATACTTGTTCACTTTATACAAAGGAACTGGTGCAGGTCCTTGAAATGGTCCATCACCTTCCTTATGTCTGAATTTCTTCAATACTGGTTGCAGTGGTTCCACATTATTTGATTTTCTTGATTTCCATTGTGGGTTTATGTTTACTTTTGTGTCCAGTATGATCTCTTGACATCTACAGATGTAACAAATATTAAAACAAAACACTTTGCAGTCATAAAAATTTACAATATCTCATACAGTTTAATTTCATTTTTCAAGTTTAAGCTTTTGAAGCCCACTACAGATCTTAGCATGTTTCACACAAAATTACTTTTCTATAGAATACTTAATTTTTCACGTTTCCTATTACGTTTCTATTACATTATATAATATTCCAAAGTCATGTATTTAAGTTTTTGTTTCAAAGATACATAGATAAGGTAAACCACATTCATCCATATTATTTCAGGAATTTTATTTCTAAAATGTTCCTTTCTTTTCTTGTCATGTTCTTTCTTAATCCAATGATGTCACACGAGGAAGTCAAAAATGTATATTTTGTACATAAGTAATAAACAAGTTATTAGTAACTTTAAAAATATGAAAGAATAAATTAAAAATACAAAAAAATCCTAAAAAATAAATGCAACAAAGTAAAAATTAAGAAATCATATCAAAATGAAAAAAGAAGACATTGTGAAACCAACTTTAAAGAGTATATGTTGAGATATAAAAATAATGTATTTCTATTTTTTCTGTACTATTATAACATATATTCTCAGTTTATTCTTTTGCTCTGAATATGTGCAGCTTTCATCTAACATAATGGTCAAGAAAACCATTTATTGCTCTTGTTACAAGTTGTTACCTTTGACTTTTGTTATTCTTGAACATAGTATCTGTTTTGCACCTGCAGTCAACACTGCAAAGCAACCTTGTGAAAGTATGATGACTGCAATGTCCTTCAATAGTTGCACAGATGATGTTTAGAGGTTATGGCCCAACCTATTTGTAATGCAAATGACAATTAAAATAAACTGGATATATATGCGAATTAAAAAAAAAAAAAAACTGGCTTTAGTTAGTTTAAAATTTTTCATTCTACTAGATAATCATTTCTAAAGCTTGGTCTTAACTAAATTAATGGTAAAAGTAACTAAATGGAGTAACTGTTCAAAATACTATGCATGCACATACACAGTGTTTGTGTTATTTGTCTTTAATTATCCCATTAAAATTGATATCTAGTAATCTAAAAGGGCAGCAACATGTAAAAAAAAAGGTTGACTTACAAAGGGTATAAAATAGTATTATAAATCTAACAAGTTTAAATTAAATAAAATAATGGACAATTTTAAGGATTACAAAATATCAAGAGAGTTGGTCAAATGGAAAAGAAGGAAATAAAAAACTATATGAAAAATGTTGGCTGAAAATGTAAAAATTAAAGTAATCATTTCTTCAAATACAATAAAGCAAATAGGATTAGTATGGAAGTAGGGCCCATGTGAAATGATACAGAAAGGCTCATATCTGATAATACTGAAAAGAGATTATGAAATTATATTTTTCTTCAATTTTTACTAATAATGACCTGATCAATATTTCTCATCCAGTCATTAGGTGGAAATGAGATTTAACAAAATGATCCCATTAATTCTGAGCTTTAAACAATAATTATCAAGTTCTTGGTGCCAAATAATATTTACTCAAGAGTTTTGAAGATTTGATACTTTACCCACTTCCTGCTATTATTTCTAAACCCTTGAAATTTATGTAGACATCAGAAGACTGGAAATGACTAAAGCTACTCCTTTCAAAAGAGGATGATAAGAACTGTCCCATTAATTAGTCCCACAAGTCTTACATCAGTGGTGGTAAAGTTTCTTAAAGTCTGATAAGAAATTCTTTACAAAGCCATTTAAGTGTATTTAAAATTCTGTTAAACAGTAAGCAGGAGAAAACTTTGCATCACTAATAATTTAACATTCTCAGAAATGGTTACTTCTTACATACATGAAGATACAGGCGTATATTTGGATAATTTAAGAAGATGCTACATAAAGAGTTTGTTAAAAGATATCTCTGTAGATATGAGGGATAGGTTTGTCACTAGGTAGAAAAGTAGCATAATAGATGAAAGCAGAGGGTTGTTACACAAAAGTTCAATCAAACTGAATTAATGTCACAAGTGGGGTATCTTAGGGCTTAGTGTTAAAATCTCTGCTTTTTTTTTTTACTTATAGCAATAACATAGATGAAGAAACAGTAAATAAATTACTTACATTTGATGACAATATTAAAGTTTCAGATATACTGGCTTTGAGAATGTTGCTGATTTACAAATAGATTAGTATTATTTGATAAATTTGACAAATAAATGGCATATGCCTTGTAATTATGATAAATTCAAGGTAGTGCAAACTGTATACTACAATTATAAGCATAATTTTGATGAGAATAACCCTAACAGTTTTATGTGAGAAAGATATGTTGTTGTGGTTGATGTCTTTTAAGTTTATAAGTACTTATAGGCTATTAATCTATGCATTACTAAGACAAACTAAGGACCTCAAACTTCAATGAACTTGAAAGTAAAACAATACAATACAAGAAAATTTCCATCTCTTAAAGGTTTTACTGTTGACATCAATTTCATAAACCTTTCAGTTTTAGAAACATAGAGACTGGCTTAATATTATAATTTATAAAGCAACATGGTGCAACCTCATAACATTAGTGATTACATACATAATAAATTGTAGGTAAATGTTTCCACTCAGTGGCCTAGACCTAACCTCAAACAGAGTAAAAAATAATTTTAATAAATGTTTTCCAACTTGCATAAGGTACTTTAATTCTAGCACCTGTAGCAACTATATTGACCCTCTAACAGTTTTAAAACCTTAATAAAATCTTTTTAATTATTCTGTATTAAAGATACAGCAGTGTTTCTCCTCACTGTAAGAGCCTATAAAGTAACTATAGGGAATTAACAAAAAAAATAACAAGATGAAGGGAAAGGCAAAGACACTGGCTTGTAGGATTACTCTAATCCACACTGATTTGGTTATCTTAGCCAATCTTCTATATAATAAATTATTGAAAAGTTTTTTCAACATCTAAATTATCAGTACACCAAGTCCCTTCCATCATTCAGATAACAATTAAACAAGTAACATCTTTGAAAAAAGTAAAAAGGGTAAGTAAGTAACAGACTGTTTGATTTAAACTTAAAATTGAACTCCATCAACACAATCAAACAAGTCATTTAGTGTAAAGAATAAAGTACTAAAAGCAGTATCAAAGTTATCTACTTCATACTTATAACTTATTAGTTATAGCTAATTTATGCTCTAACATTGTTTAGCAGAACTAACTTATTCCTAAAGTTTAAATCTACAAACTATTGGAAACCAACAGTTCTAACAAATTTAGAAAATCATGTTAAATGCATATGATTATCCCATACCTATACAGAATTTTCCCAGTAACATATTGAGTGTTAGAGGTGCATTTATTTGTAGTAGTTCAGTTGATAACTCACAGATATTACAATTCTTGATCATAATGTCAATTAGAATATCATCAAAGTTATTACAGTCACACTTGTTGATTATTGTATGTATGATGCTAATATACATAAAGCTCACCATAATTTTACGATGTAAATTATTTATTTATTAATTTTTCAATCGATAAGTTTAGCAAATGACAGAATTACACCATGTAACAAAATTTTACTTTTTTCTTGTTCCTGGACAGAAAGTTATTTCCCAATTGCTTATGCCTAAAGTAAACGGAAAATACCTATTTTTCTCTTCAAACATTGCTTTTGTGACCTAGTAGCATATAACGAAAATATGATGGAAAACTATATTTGAGGGCTGATACGTGAAAATGATTTACATTACAGTCGCAAATCTCGAAAAACTACTCACTTCTAGACATTTGTGTTCATTTTCTAAATCTTGATTCATGTGTTGTTTTATTCAAACCTTATGTAAATGAAAATGTGCAATTTGCCTGTTTTACATAGAGAATAGGTTAGTTTCTAAATTTCATTATCCAGGTCACAAAAGCAAAGTTTGAAGGGAATTATGGCCATTTTCTGTACTTTTACAACATAAGCAATTAAGAAATAACATATACTACCCAAGAGCAAAATTTGTGTTACATAATGTTATCAGTCTTGAGTCATAGAAGCCTCATCCTGCTTACTTCTGAATATAATGCATAATAATAACAAAAAAAAGTTTAGAATGTGTAACGTGTTTTATCATGTAAAACTATTTTTTTACTGGGAGATTCTGTATAAGAACAAATTCCCCTTCCCCACATTTCTCTTAGTCTTAATTCATTCATTATGCTGAACTTACTATGTAAACAATGTCAAATATAGTAAGCCTACTTTTAGCTTAATATTATTAATAAGCAATACAGTCTCTACCTTTTACAAATTCTATTTGAGTTTTCAACAAACCAAATACTCTCCCAGACCAACTATACAATCACCAAAGTGATATATAAATAAACGTCTAACAACACGTGGAAATTGGGAACATTCAGCGCTACCTGTAAATAAGTGAACACCAAAGCAATTTTATTTTAATTATTAATTTATGTAACAATAAAGTTTTGTTTCATCGTTTTTTGTTTTATTGATTCAGCACCAAGCTACTTGATAGCCGTCTGTTATTTGAAAGTAATAAACTAAAGAGAAAGAAAATAGTCAGCCCAACCCATCTCTCATTCTCAGAGCACTCTTTACTTTAGAAAAATGTGATTGACCGCCACTTATAATACCCCGAACTTCTGTAAGAACGAAAATGTTCAATGCTCCCACTTCATGTACTGTTTTATTCTAATCTCAGCACTACCTCTTGACTCTTTTCATCACTCCACTCCACAGCACCAGTCCTTACACATAGCAGGTCCTGGAATCACTGAATGTTGTAGAAATAAGGTTTATCTTCGAATTACCACACACTACCACGCAGGTATAGTAAAGGGTCTATTCTGTGTCTTTTGACGTATATTTTTTAATTCTTAATCTGGAAACCAGTCCAAATTACAAAAGCAAGCTCACTTGCAAATATTGAATCGAAAGTTTAAGCAGTTTAATTGTAAATATAATCATTCGATGTTTGTTCACTTGTGCCAGTCTCACTTTCCTCACTCTTTTTGTTAATTTTATTCTTCTGAAAAAAGTTCTTCAAACATCCCGTTGAATGGGTGTGTGTGCCCAAAACCACATCGGGCTATCTGCCGAGCCCACGGAGGGGAATCAAACTCTGATTATAGCGTTGTAAATCCGTAGACATACCCAGTGGCGGTGCCAGGATATTTTCGTTGGTGGGGGGTTGAGGGAGGCTGAGGTAGACTGTGGAGGGGCTTCCCAAAATGCCAGCAATATGAAGTATAGATGGTAAATTATAATAATGTAAATACCAAGGTACATTTCAGAAAGGTGTGCTATTTTGAACTGCGTTTTCAATGCAGTTTTCATTGGAAACTCATGCTCTGATTAATAATTCATTATTACAAATTAGAAATAATCTGTTTATGAAAATATGCGTACATGTAAAAGAGGAAGCTCACCTAAATTCCACCCAAGGTAATACATAATAATAAAGAAAATCAAGATTAGCTTAGATTGAACATTTAATATACCATTAAGAGTAAAGCTACAAATCAAAAGAAATATAACATAAAGACATAGTTTACATAGCAGAAACGAATTATCCCATGTGAAGTTAATACACTCTGAGGAAAAGTAAGGTCACTATCAGGCGAACTATCTTTCATCATGTGTTTATAGTCAATATTACTTCAAAACAATGCGCCTGTTCTGGTGATTGGCAGTAAATGTGTCTATAACAGCATCAATATCGAGTTGTTTTGCCCTCCTGGAGTTTACTGATATGACAGCAAGGTTGCTGGTGTGGTTGTTACTGTTGCGCAAGTATGTCTGAGAAGCTTCAGACATGAGAAACTTCTCTCACAGGCAGCTGAAGTGACAGGCAGGGTCACAGCGATGCATATAAGTTTGTGGAGATCCATAAAGGCATCCTTGTATGGCTCCAGCATGGTTGCAAGCTCCAATGGTGTGGATACTTCCTGCCCCTTGTCTTTCTTCCCGCTATTAGCCAGTTCAACTGGTGGACCTCCACTACGAGGTCATCCTCTGCCACACTATAGTTTGCTGCCATTCCAAAGAGTGTTTGCTTGTCCTGAAATGTGAAGTGTTTGGGGTTCAATGCAGTTGCACCCATCAGAACACTGCAGGCATCAGAGGAGAATCTTCTATTCAGCTCGTTGAGAATCCTGTCTATGATGGCAGAGAAGGTGTGTATCCTGGCATCTGATGTTGGTTCATCTCTTTGGCCAGTACTAGATGTGATTATGAATTTGTCCAGGTGTCTGGGGCAGATCGCTGTCCACCTTGATGTACCGTCTCAGTGCGTATTCCCACTTTCTTACATATATCCTCAGAAGACTCTTCCAAGTCTTTCCATGCTGCTTCAGTTTTCATTTCTGAGAGACCAGAGATGACAGATTGCCTAAGTCCTCTGCAGAGACCAGCTGCAGGTCAGGTGACTGGAAGTGATCTGATAGCTGTTTTACCATCAGCAGTAGATTTTCTATGGCCACTAGACTGGTTACGAACTGCGGATATAGGAAGATGCACAGGCCCTTTGATTCAGTGGCTCTGTGGACATTGTCCCTCCACGAGACGCTTTAGGGTTGTCACAATGGAAGGGAGGGTTCTTTTACAGCCAGGCAAGCAGCATGTTGGCAGGCCCATCTTGTGTCTGAGTGTTGCTTCAACTCTATATGCTGGTTCACGGGTTCAAGCTCCTTCTGTACCTTCAGAACTTCTTCATGCACAATTGATGTAGAGAAGAATTTGTACAGCTTTTGAATTGTCACAAAGAACTCTGCTGCAGCCTGGACATTGTGCACACAATCAACTGCACTAGGTTGAGCCTGTGTGCATAGCAGTGGACATACACAGCCTGAGACACCTCTCTCCTGAACTCTCCAGTACGCCACTGATGTGCCCTGACATGACTGCAGCACCATCATAGCACTGGCCAATGCAGGCATTATGGTCAATACCACATTTAGCCAGAGTCTCCATGATTGTCTTTAGCAATGAATCTACATCCAGACCCTCAACAGCCGTGAAGTCCAGAAACTCCTCGTGAAGGCTCTGTTGGTGGAGGTACCTTACCACAATGGACAGTTGTTCTTGTTTGCTCACATCCTTTGTTTCATCCACCATTAGAGCAAAATGCTCAGCTTCCATGACCTCTTTGCTGATATCCTTCCTGATCATTCCAGCTATGATGTCAAGCAGTTCGTTTTGATATCATGGTGTGTACTGCCAGGACCACTCAGCTTCTTCTTCACGATTTCATCATACCTGGAAATCATGACAAAAGTTCCAGGAAATTTCCCTATTATCTGACTGACTACCTTCCCTGTGACCTCTGGGCTTCATTCTGGCAGGCTGTATAGAGCAGTGCCTCTATCACGGCTTTATGTAATGTCAGTTTTCCTCCACAGTTTTAGCATGGCTTGCATCGAGAACATGTTGGATCCTTGCACCCTTTGTTTTCAATTTAAACTCTGCCCAAGTTTGCATGGCAAACTTGTGTCCTGCAGAGTTATTATGGGACTTCAGTGATGTGGTCGTCTTCTTCTAGTTCCGGAAGCCTTTATGGGTGAAGGACTCTCAGTTTTACTGAAGTGTGTATGACTGAAAAGATGACATGCGAAGCAGAATGCAACATCTTAAGTCACAGAGTACTCCAACCACGAGTTCTGATCACGCCAATTCTTGTTGAATGACCTTGACTGGCTGCTGTATTCTGTGGCCGGGTGTCTCTTCAAGTCTGGACAGATAGGACCACTATCTGGAAGCTGACTCAGGTGGTAGTTTTCCACCCTGGGTGTGAGTGGTGCCCCTTTTGCTGCTGGGTTCCTGCACTAGTCGTGTTCGCATTCTCACCATCACGATCACCACTGTCCTCCCTCACTTGCACCAAACGTGCCTCTTCTCTTGTAGCATGTAGTGTTGCATAATCAACCCTATGTGTAGTATGACCAGTTTATGTTTTGTGGGTGATGTCTGACTCTTGTCTGTGTGTATTGGTGTCCTTGTTTGAAAACGAGTCGCTGATTTTGATTTCCTTTATTAATCCAAACTGATTGTGTGTTCCAGTGTGAGGCCGAGTACCAGCGAGAGCGAGAGCCGCGTAAACAAACATAACTCCTTTTACAGAGCGCGCGAACGTCAAAGTGACGCCCGAGCCGGCTGACTGCTAGTACTACTTACCCAAGTTGTGTTAGTTTATATGAAAAGAATAGGAATTTCTCTATTTATATTGGCATTAGAGCTTACGAAGGATATTCATTTTAAACATCGAAATCTAAGGAAAAAGTTATAACATATATACTTTTGGGTCATTTCATGAATAAGGAACAAATAACAACTAAACATAGTTCAACATTACGAACAACTGCTCTGCGGCATTGAAATCACCAAATTATATCAATAGCACATTAAAATCCAGAACATATCCGTAAAATACCGTTAGAGAAAGTTTGTATCTTTAACCATATAGCACAAGTACTTAATTAGAGGGTAGTGATAATGTAAAATTACAGGGCTGATTAGGGAACACAAACACAGCTTTGATAGGACATGCTAAAACTGTGGGCAGCTAACAGCTAATGAAAGTGAGCGGGGGTGCGTACGGCTGGCATCTGGATCTCGATCGGGCTGAGCTGATCGTTAGCTGTACTCAGAGCGTACA
Source organism: Tachypleus tridentatus (assembly GCF_004210375.1). Taxonomy (NCBI): domain Eukaryota; kingdom Metazoa; phylum Arthropoda; class Merostomata; order Xiphosura; family Limulidae; genus Tachypleus; species Tachypleus tridentatus. Next base: position 14,281,097 of record NC_134826.1, on the reverse strand, counting down.
CCATGGTCAGCGGCTCGGTGATCATACGCTTAAGGCGTTCGAGGCGGGAATCGCGCGCTCGCACAAAAGCAAACCAGCAGCCTGGATATTGAATGGTCATAGTAGCACCAAAACAAAATGTTTAAATTGCACTTGACCTTCACAGAAAGGCTGGTTTCTTCATAAGAACACATTATTCATATAGGCCAAACTGTGATTGTGATATTGTTCTTATTATCATAAGTGTGACAAGCACCTGTTACAATAATGTAACTACTACATTACATTAAATTAGGCACTTCTAAATAGCCCAATGAAAATTTCAAAATTCATTCTAGAAATGTTTAGAAATATTATTTGGTCGGTTAACATGTAAGGTTATTATCTAATCATAAGTATAACATTAATTTGATTGTAAGTCACAATTTTAAGTGTATGCCACAATCATCAGTACAATTTTGGATGGCTGATACACAATGTAAAATGATCTCACAGAGGACACAACACCAACTAAATGCTTCATGGTTTTGACCAATACACTAATACATGCATGCTATGTTTTACTTTTCAATAAAAGATAAATGAAATTAATGGGTAAGTACCTGAAACCTTTGGTTTATCAAGTAAACTCCCTGATGATCTGTTGTAACTTGAAATCAACGTGGTTGTCTAATCTTCGTCAAAGCTCAAGATAGAATGGCATTACACAGAGAGCGGCAATACAGCGCATGAGTTTCAGTGCATTCAGTACGTTGCTATGGGACGCATGACACATACTTCTGTCTTAATGAAAACGTTGAGTTCTACAGATCTATGTCTCTTTGATGTTAATTGTTAAGTAACAACGACGATTGTGTTTTCCATATTTTATGAATATATGTAGGTAACAATATTTGGGGGCTGAAGGGGACTTGTCTCATGGGGGGCTCAAGGCTTAACATGATTCTGGATGTTAAATTGCTTAGGAGCATCATACACTATTTCCATACTGATTCATGCTACATCAGATACAAGAGTATTTATCACATGCAGCAGCTACAACAGCTCTCTAATTTCATCTAATGGGAACAGATCTGGATTTGACTACCATAATCAGAATATGCAGCACTGTCCTAATACCGGGAGATATGGTGAGTGGTTTGAATAATGATATGTTTAGCTTCATCTTGTAGATTCTTGTAATGATGTATGGAAGTAAATATCAGTTCTAAGTAGATATTGAATCAGGAACAAACCTTCTCAACCTTGGTAGGTATCCGATCACTTAGTGTAAATTTTATTATCGAAGTTAGTACAAAGTGAGACATGAAGAACCATGGTATCATATTCACATTTGTATCATTATTTGTCTGTTTGTCAAATCTGTGTAGTTGTCTTTAGTCTCAGTTAATACATTTGATTATTATGTGGACCTTTTGCAGAAGCTATCAGCAAGTTTTGCTGCTACAATAGATAAACTGCAGATGAGGATCGAGAATGATATATACACGCATCCATGCTAATTGAAGGTTTTAGTGTTTCTAAACATACTAGTGTTGTTCTATGATGCAATAAATATACGGTATCGTGCCTTTTTGCTCTTTTCTGCACTAATAAAAGTAATCTATGAAATATAAAGCTGTCTATGCATACATGACACAGCACTTGTCGAAAACATTGTTTGCCTAAGTGCTGGTATTATACCAGTACTGATTTGCAACAACAGTCACACAATATGAAGAGATAATGTGTGAACTGATCATGTGAAGATCTAGTTGCTAAGAAATGGTTCCAGTGTGAGACTAAACAAGAATTACGAGATCTTTTTTAGGTTTCATGTTACCCTTTTGATGCTTTTTAGTTAATTTCTCCGAGATCACTAAATCACTTATTATATTGATTAAAACTGATATACGTTTCAGGTATGCAGATAAAAATGAGTTTAAATTTCAGTTCTTAAAGTAAAAGTTGCTGGAAACGTTAATGTTAAACTTATTCTTATCAAAATTGCCATTTATACTGTATTAATAACAGTGGTAGTAGAATTAAAGTACTGCTACAGATGCAGGATAGTATGGAGTATCTAATTATTTATATAAACGTGTGTTAATAGTTTTGAACTTTTTGTCATTGCAATGTCAAACATTAGAGCTGTTACGTGCATTGTAGGAATTTATTGTTTGAGTATATCATTCGTCACTGAAATAGCTGATGAACCTCAAAAATCCAGAAGGTGTGCTTACATGCTGGATTGCACTGCAAGCTTGCAAATTCATTGCACAACACTGGTAGGATTAGAAGTGTAGAAGTTCTTAGAGCTTTTTCGTGAAACGATGTACATTTATTGAACGTCTACACGTTTGACATTGTGCAGTAGTTAGAAATATTGCAGCAGCAAAATGGCATATCTTATGAGCAGTGATCATTGTACTTATACATGACACCTTAAGTAACCAATCAGGAGCTTTCGGAAGTGTAACTGATGGATTCAGAAATGGTTTGGGTGCTACTTGACACAATCAAATGAAATATGCCCTTCGCAAATTAATAATAGAAGTTCGAAAGCATCTAGCATTTAACACTTGTATAATCAATTATAAGTGCAGGGTGAGTCAATGGACAAAGAGTATGAGATATAGATACATTTGATGCCAAAGCTAATTCAGATTTGTTTCATAATGCAAGGACTATTGCATTAGGGAGTTTCGTATTTAGGGATGTTAATGAAACTTTGTCACTTGCAATGTCCAAAACAAAGAAAGTTTTATTTTCATTGCAATAATGTTTTCAGGCATACCGGATCCTCTGCTCTAAAATGAGAAAGATAATTAGTGTGATATCATTACCAATAAAAATTGTATTATTAAAAACACCAAGTAAAACTGTGCTCTTCAAAACCCCATTCTCAGTCTCTTTGTTAGTTTATATATTCTATGAAAATTCATCAATGCTGAATATTTCAGTGTCAAAAGTGAAGCATTCTTTTACTATTGTGGATTTAACCAATTGGTACGCTGCATTTTTCAGAAATATATTAAAGACTAGTTAAAATAGTTAACTTTGTATTTGCCAGTTCTTAATGTCAAGTTCATATCATTTGTCTCCATGCCTTTGTTCCTTTTAATTGCAGTGATATTTGTCTAATTAATTGAATTTTGCTGTAAAACTCTTATAAATGATTTTACGTAATGTTCATAAACACATGTGAGACAAATGGTACTGCTGGGGATACCCTCTGAAGCAACGCTCAGTAGCAATGGCAGTGTTCTTTAGAGGCTGCCATAGTCTAGTTACGGTATTTCAGGCTTCGCAAAATACACAATTAGTGGGGAAAAATCAGACAAATTAATATTTTACCAAAAGTCTAACAAGGGCTAAAATTTATTTTGTTAATACTGTAGGTCAATACGTACTCAGAGGAAACAATTCTCCCTTAAAGCTTTCAGAACCAGCATACTTTTCAGGTAAATAGGTGATAACCTAACAAATTAAGGATATTAGGTTCGATTAAATTATGGCTCAGATAAATTACATGAATGATTCTCTTTAAACATCAGACGACATTTTGCATAAAATTTCACTCAGTTTTTTGAAAAGTAAGAGCTGCAACATCTTTCTCACTGAATTATTAAGTTCTTGATTATCATATTTAGTTGCACAAGGTTGATGAACCACATATTATATATATATATTTATCACAACCTTCGTAGCTTCTATTAATAAAGTAGTAATATACAGTGAAGTGCACACAAGTTATCACTTAATACACACTCTCAACCTTGATTTCTCAGTCACTCAACTGTCTTAACTGTCAATGATGGTGTGATATCCTACAGTGTAATGCATATGTTTATTTCAACAGTATTCATACATTTTGAAACCGAGAGTCACAAAATCCTTTCAATCATTGATCACTTGCCTCAGTAATTATCTAACCTGTACAGTCAGATGGAAATCAAATCAAACAACGTGTGATAATATGGAAAGCAAAATTTCCACGTTTTCAGTCAGTGATCATGTACATTACTGACTGTCTTAAGTACTATGAAGTGACAAGTATCACCCGTACTGAATGAGAAGTTAAGTTTGGTGATCCATACTGATGGACAGAGTTTTCTGTCATGTATATTTATGGTTACTCAACCTGTTCCATCATGGGCCAGCAGATAAGTCTTCTCAAAATTTTCTCATACTGTAAATCATTATGTATGACTCGAGACGTATCTTCTTCCTTCGAGTCCTACATTTATGGTATATCAAATATCTTCATACTTGAGCATCGATTCTTTTAGCCTCTTTTCCTTAAACTTAATTTGTCATACAACAGCCTTTCTCAGTTTTTATCAGCTGAATTTCGTGTATCGACCATTGTAAACCTCTGCTACTCCAATTATTATTATGGACATCGAGAGTTATTTTTATGGGAAAGGACAACACATAACATTAGCAGAGAATAGTATATCTCACCTGAACAAGGGGACATTTTACAAACAACCAATGGATCCCTACTATATTGCTCCATATGGCTATGCTCGTCCCATTCGGTTCTATCAAAGTTAACAAACTTTGCAAATATCCACTCAATAGTTAATATTTAACCTGTCGCACCACCAGACTGTATTGAAAAGGAAAAGTCCACATTATCTCCAGAAGTAATATTTCACAAAATTCAGTGAATAGTTGGCTGGTTGTAATCGGCTTTATGATCTTTGTAGATTTTTTCTGGTACTTCAAATTGTACAATTCAGTTCCTCACCAATAACAATACTGAAAAGATGAACTCCACTAAAGGGTCAATCAGTGGAAAATTTCATTCCACTTCGCATTGCAGTAGATAAGGACAAGAATGTATTAATAACCTCACACAGTCTCAAAGTGTGGGCCAACAATACCTAGGACCATTTTCTGCATAATACATTTGTTCTTAAGTTCATCCATTTCAGGGAGTCACTTATTTACTCAAATTTTTGAGAGCCTTCTTGTAAACAACAGATAATTTGGTTTCTTTTGAATTTCGCGCAAAGCTACACGAGGGCTATCTGCACTAGCCGTCCCTAATTTAGCAGTGTAAGACTGGAGGGAAGGAAGCTAGTCATCACCATTCACCATCAACTCTTGGGCTACTCTTTTACCAATGAATAGTGGGGTTAACCGTCACATTATAACGCCTCCACGGCTGAAAGGCGAGCATGTTTGGTGTGACGGGGATTCGAACCCACGACCTCAGATAACGAGAAGAGTGCCTTAACCATCTGGCCGGGCCAATAATAGATAAATATGCTAAATATTAGCAGGATTAAATAGCAAATATACAGTAATATTAATTTGAAAACGTGACTGAGGTTTAAGCTTCGTTTGTTTGAAGTTAAGCACAATACTACACAATGGACTATCTGTACTCATTGGTATCGAAACCTGGTTTCAGGATTGTAAGCTCACAGACATGTCGCTATGCCGCAGGTGAGTATTATTGAAGTGATAAACAACTAGACTGAACACTTGTGATGTTATATCTAAAACAATGCTTAATATCACACAAATAAAACCAAAAACTGCAGACTTGTAGATGAGTGACTAATGCCTCTACTTGAGTAACGTTTGAATAGGCAACGCTCTTCCTCTTTGAACAGGTCTATGTTGAACTAAGTATGAAGATAAGTAAAACAGTAAATGTATATAACTAAAGGTCATGTGATCTTTGTGTTGTAATAGCATTAGCGTCACCACATGACTGGTAATTTCACATGTCATTTGCTGTGATATAGACATAATCCACTTGGTTAGAAGGATGCCGAAGTTGCTAACCTTTCAACATATATGTACGAATCCGTCTCTTCGGGCAAATTTGGTATTACCTGTTGTGAAAACTAGAGACACAAAAGTAACTAGAACAAGGAAACATCAAATGTTTTCTGAGCATGTGTTTATTCAAAAAACTATCAATAAAAGGGTAGAAAACATATATAATTTTGCATACATGCACATCAGAAACAAAATTAGATATGTTATTTTGTTTATTGCACAGGTGAATCAACTACGATAAATTAATGCTAATATATCATCAGAAGTTATTGCTGAGTACTTCTATATTTGCAATAACAGTCCAAAATGTTATGATTAGAATTCAATGTTGAATACCATGTTTGAAATAACAATCCAGAATTTTATGGGTAACGTTTAGTTCTGGCTACTTCTGTGTAAACAACAATAACCCAAAAGCATCACGGGAAGTTATCCTTTACTTGTGAAACAGCAGCTCATTATTTAGCATGTTAACACTACTTATATCAAATAAATATGTATGGAAGAATGACATGAGATGGTTAATACCATTGTTACAGATTTCACGTATATTAAAATATAAAATATAGGTGCAGAACCAGTAAGCAGTGCTGAATTTAGATCTTTTCATAGAGAAGAGGAAAGATGAGACAAATTCGACAAAATGGAAAACATTGTATTTTAATGATATTATAATGATATATTTCATTGTTATTGGTTATAATATTTAGATGTATTTCTAAAAGTTGCACAAAAAAGAAAAGTTACAGAAAATACGTTCAAATGGCTCACTAGAGATACTCCTTAGGGAAAAAAGAAAGTGTCTTTCTTTTTTATATCAATAGCCCTTGACAACAAGGTGACTGAAAGTACTTTAGGCCCCTTGATACTAATCTTCATCCAGCTTTTAAGGCTTGTCTTTACCCATTTGGTTTTGAGGTTATTTAAAATATGGTTCATATTGCTGAAAGGATGCTCAACTCCAAAAGTCGAAACAGGAATCAATATCAGGCAGCCAGTTAATTGTTTTATGATCGTAATAACTGGTGTATGTTTTCCTCATGTATTGAACAATACTTTTACTTTGATCTTTTGCTCCCTTGCTGGGATACGTGAAAAAGCTCAAGTCAGCCCACACAACATCAGCATCCAATTCTGTTAAAGACATCATTATATGTCAAACTGCACAGTGACTAGACAGTTCGGAAGGTAGCACACTGATAAAGGAAACAACTTGATCATTAAATCAGTGCTTCATTTGTTCAATCGCAGAGTCAACGACATTTTAAACCTTTTTTAAGGTTTGAATTTCTGGCTAATTTTTAAGAACCGGCCGCACATAAAAACCTTCGTTTTGAGATCACAAAAGCTATAGTAATAGAGTTTTTCTATACTTAAATGATCACACTTGATCCATATATACTTCAAATGTGTTATCGTTGAAAGCCACACGCCGAGTAATTGACCACAGGTTAAGATTTCCTTTTCGCAAATTTTGTTTTCAGATTAGATACTGCACATAAAACTTTCTCAAAACTGCTACGGTGACAAGAAAACTATATTAATCTATTTTCAATAAGATACCTCCTGCAAACAATATTAAATCTGCACCAACTTTGTGTTAGCGCTCACACGCCATCATATCTGAGCAGTAACAAGTTAGGACGACATGAACATATTTATTGAGCCAGAACACTTCGACCGTTTGTTTGTTTGTTGAATTTTGTGCAAACGTACTCAAGAGTTACCTGCGTTAGCCGTCCCTAACTTAGCAGTGTAAGACCAGAGAGAAGGCTGCTAGTCATCACCACCCACAGCCACCTCTTGGGTTACTCTTTTACCAACGAATAGTGGGATTGACCGTCACACTATAACGCTCCACCCTGAAAGGACGAGGATGTTTGGTGTGACGGGATTCGAACCCGCGACCTTCGGATTACAAGTAAGTCGAGTGCCTTAACCGCCTGGCCAATTTGTTCAAAGCGAACATTCACTGAAATTACATTGATTTTAAACGAGCTCTTAGGACGTGAGATGGTATAGACAAGAAAACCCTCTACTTCATGAAATACATTGACAAGTTTTTTAATTAAATGTTTTTGATATATTAACCGATAAATTTTATGATAAATAAATTAATATGTCAAGTACTTGACGCTTATATTACATAAAACGTTAATTTTAGTTATAGATGGTTACCATCTTTTTAAGTAAATAACCAAGGTAACGTGCTTTGAATGATAATAAATCTTGTACACATTAATTTTATTTCTCAAAGAATTGAAGTTTATTTGTTATTCTACAATAATAAAATATCAATTAAGTTTTCAAAGCAAACAGACCCAAATTTATTAAATTTAAATTGGCAGCGAACCATTTTGGGCTTTTAAAGTGCTTCGAATATTGAATATTTGGTGAAAATGAAAAGTATATACACGAAGATATGAAAAAATGGTTATATAACGACGTTTGCTTAGAAGAAGAAAACGATGTTGTGACATGGAATGTTTATATTGTTACAAACTGACGCTATCAAGGTCAGAAAGGCGTATGAGAAACTATGAAGGTCTCATTAACAAGAGGGACCTGAGAAAATTCCTCAACATCTTGGAGACGCCATAGCATGGGCTAAAGCTGCGGATGATTAATGAGTGTGAAGTATAAAACTGTCAGAAAAGGAAGGGAATCGGGTGTTTTAAGAAGAACTGATAGCAAGAATTTATGCACAGATACAAAAGAAGAGGCCGATGATTTACCGACTCCATCTGCAAACCAATAGATAAGTAGTTTTGTTTTTTTGTTCTTAGATGTTCCACACGATCACAAGAAAAATGACCAGTTAAGTATCAGGACTACTTGAGGGTAGTTATGCATATTGTTTGGTAAATCATAAGAATACCAAGGAAAAACTGAATAAAAATTCATGTAACAAGCGGAAAATCACTTCTTCTGTAGCCAACAAGTTGGTATCCAGATTCCACTTCAGAATGTATACTGCAACAATGAGTCCGTTGGTCATGTCACGCCTAAATTCTCTGTAAGTAACTTTATGTCACTATTCCTAACATTGGTTAGCACAGTAAGTGAAAGTAAAGTTGAAAGTATAAAAAATATTTGTTCTAGAAGTGTTTGAACTAGAAGGTTTTATTAAACTGAGAGAATATGAAATGTTGATTGTAAATTTTTGAGATTTGGCAAAACTCATTGACAGTGCTTATTTTTGGAATCTTGATCTCAGCGTTAAAGCTTGAATTAGTGCCCGTGTGCTCCATTCACCCATCGCATCCTCAATTCAAATAAATAACAGTGTAACAAGTAGTATCAGTCGAAGCTCCAATGGCTAAGTCAGAACCCACTCGGCCTGCTTCTATTACAGCAGAGAGGGGTAGGATCACCCATGCTTTGCTTATGAAAATCCATGAGTAGTGGTCTAGCATAGTACAGTAATGTCACCTGGTCAGCCCCCAAGTGGACTCTTGGAATGTCTCTTTTCAACAAAGCCTGTTGCAACCTAGGTAAAATATATTGAATAACTGGTTACTAGTGTGGAAGTGGTTTGATAAAAGCACACCTGCTCAGGGTAACACTCGTCACACAGTGGGATTGTGTGACAACGAGGTAAGAGATATTGAAAGGTAAACAAGAGATGAACATAGATTAAAAATACTCAACCCTCTGAATCAGGGGTTCCCAACCTTGGCACTCAAGAACCCTTACCTAAAAGTTTGAAATCCATGTGACCCCTACTTAGGGCTTACTATCAGCAGCTTAATTTTTCTTTTATTTTCTGTGAAGGAGAGGGAAAGAAACATCTAAAAAATTTTTAAAAATTCTGTAATTATTTATTAGCAAATTAAATCACATTGGTCCAACCTGAATTCACAAGAAGAACATATATTTCTTAAAATAATATTAACATAGGTTTGAACAGCTATCCAAACCCAGCTAGTGAGATGCCTGATGTTGCATTTCAGAAGCAAGCTTTGAAATTCGTGGCCGAGCGTTTGTTAGAGCCAGTCTCATGTCATCTCCAACATCCAATCTGTTCCTATTCTTTGTTTTTTATATTGACAAGAGTGGAAAATCCTGTCTCACACAAGTAGGTAGAAACAACTGGAACAAGGACACGTAAAGCTATCATGCTGACCTTAGAGTATGACTGATACAAAGCGCACCAGAACTGAGTCACGGATTTCACCTTGAAGAGATCATGAGCTGAAGAGTCGTTCCTTAGATCCAGAAATTCATCTTGGATATCATCTGGGATGCTGGATATATCAAGTTCAGTACAAAATGGGTTCCTTACCAGGACCTCCTGTTCCTGTGATAGCTCAGGGAAGTAACGCTCGACTTCATTTTCTAGAGACTGAAGATGTTCGGTAATCTCATCCTTGAGGAACTGATCCAGTTGGATCTGAGACTCATCCGTCACTCCACAAAGTTTTTCAAACATAGCGATGTTTCCAAGATTGGTTTTCCGACGCCAGTTCTGCAGTTTGGAAACAAAGGCTCGAAGACTATCTTGAAAAAGGAGAACATGTGTTTCCCTTCCTTGAAGCTTCAAATTGAGCTTGTTCAGCTGGTCAAAAATGTCGGCTAGGTACGCAACCCTTTTATTCCATGCTTCATCTTCGAAGTGAGCTACAAGATCTTTCCTTTCTTGAGTCTCCAGGAATAGCTTTATTTCATCTTTCATTTCAAAGACACGATTAATAACGTTTCCTTTCGACAACCAACGTACTGCTGTGTAGAAGAGAAGGACTTCGTGGTCAGCATTCATGTCTTTGCATAGTTCTTTAAATAGGCGAGTGTTGAGTGCTTGAGACTTCACATAATTTACAATTTTAATTACAGATTCAAGCACTTCCTGCAGAGAGGCAGGGAGAGTCTTACTGGCGAGAGCATATCGGTGAATCATGCAGTGGATGCCCTTTGTTTGAAGTGCTAGCTTCTTCACTCTCGACTGGAATCCTGATTTCGATCCCAGCATAGCCGGTGCCCCATCCGTACAAACCCCACACACGTTTTCCCATTGAAGATCTTCATCTTGAAAAAAAGTTGAAACTTTTACCATGACATCATCAGCTTTTGTTGTGGTTTCAAGTGCACTGCAGAATAAGAATTCGTCTTTGATGTCACCTGAATTAATGCATCTCACGAAGACAAGCAACTGAAAACATGATGTTTGTTTGTTTTGGAATTTCGCACAAAGCTACTCGAGGGCTATCTGTGCTAGCCGTCCCTAATTTAGCAGTGTAAGACTAGAGGGAAAGCAGCTAGTCATCACCACCCACCGCCAACTCTTGGACTACTCTTTTACCAACGAATAGTGGGATTGACTGTCACATTATACGCCTCCACGGCTGGGAGGGCGAGCATGTTTAGGGCGACTCGGGCGCGAACCCGCGACCCTCGGATTACGAGTCGCACGCCTTACGCGCTTGGTCATGCCAGGCCTTGAGAACATGAACTTACATCTGTTGACTCGTCGAGCTGAAAGGAGAACAAAGGGGAACCCTTGATTTCAGTCAAAACCTGTTCCTTCACATCCATAGACATTTTAGAAATGCGCCTCTGTATAGTACTATTTGACAGGGATACTTGCTGCATCTTCTTTGCACTGGCTTCTCCAATAAGATTTACTGCTTTCATCATGCAGGGTTTATGAAGTGTTTCTCCAATCGTGTGAAGCTTTTTTTGTTTAGCAATTTCGAATGCAATCTCATATGAAGCTTCCACTACGGCTGCACTCTGCTGCTGAAACGACCCACTTCTATCGATTCTTTGGCTTTTTAGACACCGTTCATGCCGTTTGAAGAAATCCAACCCCTTCTTTGCGTGTTCTGGATGTTTCGTCTCGAGATGACGCTTGAGTTTTGATGGTTTCATTGGCTCTGCACTCAGGACAGCATGGCACAAAACACACTGTGGTTTCTCGATGCCGTCGTTGGCGAGCACAGTGGTGAAGCCAATGTTGAGGTAGCATTCTGAGTATCTGCGCCGTTTAGCCATGGACGCAACTCACCTCTACTGCTTACTTATCTCCTTGTTAAAATAAAATAAAATAAAATGTTGAATAATGAACGCTTTGGCAACTGTAGATTTTACACTGACTTACTTGTAAGGGGTGCAGGTGGTAATGATGGGGTAAGTATTGGGAGGGAGGGAGCGTGGCCAGTCGCGCGATTCGTCATCCACCAATCAGCAACGGACATGTGACTCACGTGTCGACAGCGACCACAGACACACACACACTTAATCAGCGCTAAATAGACACACAAGCATACGTACATGCGCGTGCACTCTACATTCTCGCTACTCACAAGTACACACATACATACAGTTGCAGACACATACACATTCACACAGGCACGCATACATACAACCATAATATCACCTAATGACATTGAACTAACGTAGCACACGTTTTGCTTTGCAAAACAAAAAAAAAAAAAAAAGTAAGGGCATGAAAATGTAATTGATGAAATAAAATTAATGTTATCCCAAGCTACTTCTAACAAGGCTAAGTTGACTCTTCTGCCAAGGCTTCGCACCGGTTGGGAAACCCTGCTCTGAATAATCCAGTGGAAGTGGTTAAGAGAGCTACAAGGAGTAACTGAAAAACCTCAGAAGAGGATACTACCAGATTATCCAAATAATGTGAAGTAAAAATATACCACAAACCATTTTGCACAATGACATCCAGCAGGCAATCCAACTGTGCTGCTAAGGTCATAGAAATGTGACGAATTTGATTAGATATTACTTGCAGAAGATTCTTCATCTTCGAAGAGAACCTGGAATAAATGATATAGATCAAATCCATACCAACCACTTCAATGTAACTGGGGATAACTTCTGGGAAAGTGAATGATCCCATTGAATAAAAAAGTCGTTGTCTAGCATCTATAATGGAATAAGTGTAGACAATAAAATATTCAAGATCCTTATCAAACATAACAATGGCCGAAGTCTAATTTGCAAAGAAGCGACAAAGATTGACCATATAAGTTTATGAAAATGATTTGGATGACAGTGTCTTAGGTAAAAAGAACCTGCCTAAGGACGTACGTAGAATTATAAAGTGTCCTGTGGACAATCAACACAAACCTCTTCAACATCTCTAGACCAGTAGCAAACACTCAGGTAAAAATGATGCTTGGCATATGAGACTAAGGTCACAAACGGGTGTTGAGAAAGGATATGTAATGTAACCTTAATATATCAGTTAAGCAATTGTAATGATTTTTGATACCAAGGCCCCAAAGTGACTTGATGAATCCAGAGAGTATTGGGGACTCAAATAATTTTTGTCTCCAGTATTAAACGGTAGTCAATAAGATCACCTTATAGAGGGTGATTTTGGAATATGCAAAACCCTTTCCCAAGAGCCAAGTCAAAAACGAGTTATAGTTGGCATTTGTGGTTGAATTCAATCTTCTCTCAGTACACCACTGCTTATGTGTGTCATCTCTGTTGTGGAACTAAAAAGACTGAGAAAGATATGTATAAACTTAGAAATTAATTCCTAATACTGTGCAAAAGAACTGATCACTTCTATACCTCAACCTGAGCTTCAGAACAGTGTGATGTACCATGTTATATTATACCTGCTACCACAGATTTATCCAAAGAAGAAATGGAATAGGTAGGCACTCCTGAAGATACTTCTGAAGCGGAAACCAGAGATATTGCCAATCAAGTGCTGTCAACAAGACCTGATAATGCATTGGAACAAATCATAGTTAGTACATTTGGTAACATACGGATTGAAGAGAAGATCTAGAGTTATGATCTCATCCTATCCTTATAGTATGCAAATATTGCCAAAGCCTGAAGGTGAGGTACTGGAGACCAAATTGCCAATGGTTGGTAGTTACAATGAGTAGTCAACCCACCAATCAGTATTTCCAAATAAGAGCCAATCCAACAGAACCTTCCAATGCATTATCAGTTCTGTTGGAGGCATCTTTAGAGTTAAAACAATTGATTTGCTACCAGAGTCACACCTGTGGAGCACAGCAAGCTAGTAAGAAGCAATATGGTAGGCTTGTTTGTTTGTTTGTTTTAAATCTCGCACAAAGCTACTGAGGGCTATCTGTGCTAGTCGTCCCTAATTTAGCAGTGTAAGACTAGAGGGAAGGCAGCTAGTCATCACCACCCACCACCAACTCTTGGGCTACTCTTTTACCAACAAAAAGTGGGATTGACCGTAACATTATAGCTCCAACGGCTGAGAGGGGCATGTTTGGCATAACGGGGATGCAAACCCTCAGGATTACGAGTCTACGCCTTAACTGCGCTTGGCCATGCCGGACCATACTGACTCTATATTATTAGTTGATCACTGCAATGATGTTCTTTATTTAGTTGTCCATATCTTCTTCATTCATAGTCTTTGCAAATTCCCATCTAGCCTTCTTCAACCTAAATCCTCCACAAATTGATAGGTTAAACAACCACATTTTTTTGGCCATTTCACTGGCTAATTATTAACTTATGTTTTCCAATTCCTTCCCTCTAGTTCTTATATAATAATTAATACAGTTTTAATATTGTTCTAAATCATATTCAAAACTTTTCTTCTAGATTTGTCTTAATACTTTTTCTGTTAATGTTGAAATTATATAACTTAAAATTAGTCATAAATACTAAATAACTAGCAATCCAGATATTCAAGCCAGTATTTCCAGGCTTCATAATATATACATATGCATATGAAAATTTGAAGCTGTTAGAATGAGCCATGGTAATTCTTTTGTTTATATATTCCTCTGTAGTAGGTTGAGAACAGCTTTAACCGTCACTAATTTGAAGAGATAAATCCATGGTGCTTCCAACAAACAGATCTCATATCAGTAATGGAAAAGCAGGGGGCATTTTCCAATATTTTATAATAACAGCTTACTGTAATCAACTGTAGCCATATTATCAGAGAGAAATATGGAAAAGCAAATAAATTAGTATAAAATACAAACATTATGAGTTTGCTCTTCTTCTGCATTATGAAAATTAACTGTATCAAAGTACATTCATGTCCTAAGTTTGGTGTGATCATTTATTATCAACCAATCAAACAGTGCTACACCAGCATCTACTTATTAAAGTAAAGGCAGCCATAATATTCTTAGTAGTAATGCATAAAATGAATTCATGGTGCTCAGAACAGAAATGTAATGTGACAAATGAGTACAAGGTTTAGCTCGTGAAGATTACTTAATTGTTTCATTTGTTTCGGTTGTGACAAAATTAATGTTTCAGAAAGAGCTGTGTTGAAATTTTGATGAGGACATGAAACTAAAACTGTTAATTAAAGTTAAGTAATTAACTTCATTACTTGTGACCATCAGATACATTAATCAGTGTTATGTGAAATAACTAACCAAAATTACAATTAAATCTATTAATGCCATAAAAATAGTGAACTAACAGAAATTTGTATTTTTGATTATTACAATTTTCAATTGTTAACACTATTCACGTCATTAAAATATTACCAATATGAGTTCTCAAAATTATTTTTGATTACATCACAACTGTTCAATTTAATTATCATTATAACTCATGAAAATAAGCAATTAATTGAAATTAGTGTTTCTGGTTATTACTATTTTTTATAGTTCCAAGTACCCAAGTCTCACATGCAAATAATCATTTATAAAATCCACCAACTATAACAGAAGCAGTCAAGGTAGAAAATTTCTAAAATTGATGTTTAGTACCTGTGGGTATGATATTTATATGTTACATTATACAGTTAGGTAATTAGTAAAATATATACTAAATTAAGTACAGATGTTAGTGTAACCTCCAGAACAGTAAGGTGAATATTAGCTTGAAGCAGCCTATATGGATTCTAATACTATTAGTATGGGCTTGGCAAAATTAGCCAAATTTATGACTCTACTTTGACCTTTATAGTTTACATATTATAAGTTTTAATATGTTTTGTGTATATTCACAAAATTCCACAAGCCTTCAGTAGACATTAAATATTTTTGTGTACAAATTTTTTTTAATCAGTATTTTCACTAAAACTTTCTTTGTGAAAATATGAAGTCAAAGTGATAACTGTTCCAAGCTCAAAGCAATTTTTGGTTAAAATAAAAATACCTTTCTTCATCTTTTACTGGTTATTGTCTATACCCTAACTCAACACAAGGTAGATGAATTTGTCCAACCTTGTAACCACAAATACACACACACACACACATATATAAATTACAATTTTTTCTTTCTAGAATGCCTTCAAACTGTAACATTAAACTACAATTGTTTGTCCAAATAACTTGTAACAGTATATATTTGTTTCTACTTAATTTTTGTTTTATTGTCCTTTGAGCCATGTCTAACTGACAATCATATCACACAAGTTCTAAATAACTTTGTAAATGTGTAATTCACATTACTCTCTCACATTACACACGGCATGGACTACTCATCAGCACACGTCATGAAAGTGTATCTTTTCTCTTTTTTTGAACTAATCTAAGTCTGTGGCTCTTATATGTTAGTTACACTTATAATAATAAATAAAGAATACATATGAAAAACAAACTTATCAGTCATCTTTTTATTTTTGCTGTAAACTGTCAGTAAAACTTAACCATACTTTTTTTTTTAAACTAATGCTACAACTGCACAAAAGGTTTCATTTAAATAATTCACCAAAGATCACAGAATAACAACACATAAAATGCAGAAAATGTCTTATAACTATCACAGTTTGTTTGACTTTTTAACCATGTGACAACAACTGTTAAAACTTCAGTTAAGCTTGTTCATGTTTCTCCTATATGAATTGGAAGTGAAACTACAATTCTCTGTACAGGAAACAAGGTAGTATACCAAATCTTTGGCTTTCTATTGGTTATAAATAACATAGTACTAAATGTCACAGAAAACTGCTTTCTGTTTGTGTAAGAGAGGATGTGACAGCTAGACATCTGGGGTCTGATTTTCTAGTTTATGACTCTGTAACCAAAGAAGATTGAATGTTACAAAAATTATGCTTTGCCTGATTAAAAACATTATTATAATGAGTAATATACATTAAATTTCATACTTCTTAAAGGAGCAATAAATAATTCATAGAACATGAAATGCTCAAACAGCAAATGTTGCAATCTTCATACCAGGGGGAAACTGAGGATTTTTTCCTTTTAATACAAAATATTGACTTATAAAATTAAGATCTTAAAATTTATATGATATTAGAACTTGGATTATTAGTTACATTTTGATTTGTGCTGAAAACAATGACATATGAAAAGAGTTAGCTGATCAAAATCTTCTGCTAATGAGAAATAACCAAACCAAATGACTAAAGTGGAAATCAGAGGTGAAAAAGTGGGATTAACAAATCTGAAGATATCAATCTGCTTAGCAACAAAAACTATAGTTTGCTCAATAGCAGAGCATATAGCATTTTGATCAAGGTACAACATGTACAATTGAGGCATGCCGACAGACCAAAAGGTGTGACTGTATCTTGGTTGCAGATATACATAAAATCTGATAGCAATAAGGCTAATACTTTGTAACAAAAGAACAAAGGAAGGTGGAATAACTGCACATGAACCTGGTATGCAAAACCTCCTCAAATGTATATTATTAACAGCTTATGAAAACTAAGGTCAAATTGTAATCAAACAACCTTACTGAATTTTGGGAAGTAATATGAGACATTGAAACAATATTTTACAATTATAGGCAGGTAAACTTAGGGTAGTATTAAAACATGGTGAACTGTTCTGTTCATAGCAAACACAAAATACCAGTGTTTTAAAACTATCTCACTTTTCTTTGTAGTTTCTGTAATAATGAATTATGCTAACAAAAAACTATTTAGTTTTCCAATACTGTAGACAGGTCATAATAGCTTGTTCTCTTACTGTGTGAAATAGAAAAGTATCAGAACACCTCCCTGGGAATATGTTAGATTGGCCAAAACTTGACTATTACTGTTTAAGATAAGGCACAGTTACAGTCTTTCTTGGGTAATACATGTAGCCTTGCACAACAGAAAATAACGGAGTTATATCAACTGTCCGAAACAAAAGAGTTTTAGCATTTCTCCTCTTGTTTTAGGATAGGTATAGGATGTGCCAAAATTAAGGCTGAAATGACATATTTTACACTGTTCTTTGAGGTAAGCTTGCAAGTAGGCTCAACTATGTCTAGTTTCTGATACAAATATTTATTAAAGGAATGTCAGAAAAGATCTACAGGCTTCCCATTACTCTTGTACATAAACCTGTTTTTTTTCTATAATATGGTTTAAAATTGACATATCTTGAGTGGATGTCTATCAGCTCATCTAACTTTTGTTGGCTTATCTTATACAAGAGGAATTTCTATTTTGATGTATAGTTATATTTAATTATTATGACACTGAGGGAAAAGATTGTGTTACACAGATATTTACTGCTACAAAAATTTAGTGGTATTTGTTTGTATTTGTTTTTTGTAGCAGTAAATATCTGTGTAACACAATCTTTTCCCTCAGTGTCATAATAATTAAATATAACTATACATCAAAATAGAAATTCCTCTTGTATAAGATAAGCCAACAAAAAAGTTAGATGAGCTGATAGACATCGACTCAAGATATGCCATTTGTGTTACACAGATATTTACTGCTACAAAATTGTTAGTGGTATTTGTTTTTTTGTTTGTTTTGTCACATTTTGATCTGAAGCAGCATATTGCAAATGCCAGTCAGTATAACCTAGCTATCCTTCTGAGGTTGTCAGTCACTATTGATGTAGGTTATCCAATAATCTAGTTATTATTGTGTACTGTAGTGAGGTATTTTAAGACTTACTTATACTAGATATTACAGAATGGCATAAAATTCTCAAGATTTTGATAAAGAATGAACAGAACATTTCACTGAATTAACTCAGTATTTTAGAATGTAAATATAACACCATTTTCTGATTTGGAGTTATTACTGGTTAGGCAGCTTGCCAATCATAATTCTAGACAGCCTAATGTTTCTTTCAATGTTACTGGGTGACTATGACATCACAGCACTAAGATGTTGGTTGAAAGCTTCTTGTTGTTCCAGATTACTGCATTAACTACCATCAACTGACAAGCACTCCTTTGTTTCAAAACTCACAAACAGTTAACAAAAAATAACAAGAGCAGTTGAGTGGCATTTATGTGAGAGAAAATAAGGTTAAAGAAAAATAAAGTATAAAAACATAAAACATGTTGGGTATAAGTACACAGAGTTGCTGTTCCATCTCATAAGTTTTGGAAAATGTTGATTTTTAGATTCCAAGTAAATAAGAAGTTTCTTTCATTGTCAGAAGCAAACACAGTTCTTAAAACTTTGGTTGTAACAGTTACATGGATAGTAAACCTGTTGTGTGGATTACAAATAACTAGAACATCACAATTAAGCATAATAATCATTATTCTAGACAATTTAGCTTCAATCCATGCAAACAGTTACTGGTTTATATTTCAACTTTTTGGTAATGATACTGTACATTTATACTAAATAAGATTGTATTTCAGAAAATAAACTTAAAAAGAATAAACAGCAGGAATATCCTCTTACATATTTGAATGGTTACTACATAAATAGCTTATTGCTGAAATACAATAATGAACAACTTTAACTTCACTCAAACATTTTTTTAACTTGTATCATATTTTGTATTACAGAAATTCATATTTTTAAACTTCAGTTGTTTGTCCCAATGCAAATATAATATCTTAGCAGTTAGTTAAAAAATTTAATCATATTACACAGCAATTTTTACAGAATAAGTTAAATGAATTTCTGAAAAATATTTAATGGATAGATTACAGTATGGTTAGCATAGTTCTCTTTCAAGTTTTTTTTTTTTTTTTTTTAAATGGATAATACAAACAATGTGCAACATGAAATTCCTTATAACACTATTATGTATTAGTAGGCTTGTTTAACACATCCAAATTATCGTTTATCGTATATTCTGTACATCACACAGATAAAAAATCACTGTATCACTAAAATTTGCCATATATTGTTTTTCTGTATGTACCAAATCTACGCTGCGAATAGTGATTAAATGACAAGTCTATAAATTGAGACAGTATCAGCTTTTCATCACTGACAGTTTACACAAGACAGTAAAAAGTCAAGTTCAAAATGTTGAAATACTAAGTTTTCAGTACATCAAGGTCTTTGTTTTATAATGTCTTTTTTACCACTTAGTAAAGTTTTAAGGTCTTCTGCATCTAAGGTCTCATACTTGAGTAAAGCTTCAGCTATTATTGATGCTCTCGACTATGAGTTGAAGGATGTTCTTGGCTCGATCATATGACTCCTGAAAAAATTAAATTATCAATAACTGATTACTAATGTAAACCTGTTAAGAAACCTTTATAAGAAACTAAACTTTACTGGAAATCATCAGTATAAAAGTATGTTTGGTATTTTCAAGGTCAAAATAACATTTAAAATAATATTACACACACACGCACACATGGAGTAGCACACAACTTAAGCAGGAGTTTCAAATTACAACCACAACATTACATCTGGATGTAATTACAAAATTGTTTCTTTAATATCTTTGAAAGCATTAGTATAATTCACAAGTAAGGATATATATTGCATTTTCTCCATGTTCAAAACTTTACTGACAAACTTTTGATCCTGTCATCAAGACCACAGATACACAAATTTTTAACTATTTCAATAAATTATATCTGAGTAGTTATTTGTGAGGTAGAAAACAACAGCTTGAATATAAAATAATAGTACTGCAAATAAAGAGTAACAATGATTTTTTTTTTAGTTTGTTCAGTAACTACTGACTTTAACTCTTGACTAAATTACAAAATGCAACTGCATCATAAAATTACAAGCTTCTCTGAATAAAATTTTCAGAACCTCTCACATCACAGACGTTTGAAGAATGTTGGATTGATTATCATTTGGTGCAAGCCACAATGAACATATCCCTACCACAAAGAAAGAGAAAATCCAAAAAATATGCTTGGAAAAGGAACAGTGTTACTGCCCTAAAGGACCATACCAATAAACAACAATTTCAAGAGTCACCCAACACCTTACTCTTGAAATATCCTGGAAGTCACTCCACTGATGACATCTTGGAAAACATCAAATATTCAGTTCATAACACCATAATCACAACAGTTAACTTCTCCAAACAATACCAAGATTGGTTTGACAAAAAATGACACAGAAATTGCCAATATACTCAATTTGAAATAAAGAGTTTATGTGTCCTGGCAAAGTAATCTTAACAACATGAAATGCAACAACTGTCCCAATGAATCAAGGCTGACATCCAAGGTGCAATCTAAAAATGTTGAGAACAAATGATGGGAAGACTAGTCCATGGAACTACAAACGTTTGCTGATCAACATGATACTTACAGCTTTCTCCGAGCTGTGAAGATTATTTATGACCCTCAAAACCATGTCCCAGTTTCAATTCACCCAACCAATGGCAATATGCTCCTCAAGGATGCCAATTCTTTCAAAAAATGGTGGAAGGACCACTTCAAACAACTCCTGAATATGGATAGCACAACTGAAAGATATATCTATAATAAGAGAGGCAATTCATGTAATAATATTGTCTGAGGTGGTCACATTGAATTGTTCAATGGAGGAATGAAAAAATTCAGCAACACTAGCAGCTGTAGTCATAGATTGCCCAATAAATATAAATGGCACAACAGCAGCATAGACCACAAGTTCCATGTACCATATTCCACAAAATATCATGATGCAGCAGCTATGATTCCTGATGAAATGACAGAAGTAGTAATGCTACTGATCAAATACAGTTGTATACACTGCTGATTCAGAAACTGGTACAGTTATTCCATGACATTCACAATTTGACCATTTGTGATTCAGAGTGTTCATAGTACAGCTGCTGTCCATTCCATGCTCTTGTGCTTCACACCACAGCATCTCACTTGTTCTCACTCTTTGTTCAATGACAAAATTTGTAAGCAGACTCTCCTGTGTAATCTCTCCAAGTCCTCTAACCACTTCCTTTGCTGTCACTGCTATTAATGGTTTTAGCAATTGCAACAATTTCTAGAACCTAACTCTCATCATTCCCAGAGATTGTCAGTCAATTTTGCTTGTGCAACTGGTCAGATGCAGTTCTGTGAGGAAACTCAAACATTAAAAACCAGAATAAGACCAATAACAGTGGGCTACCAAATGCAGGTTAAACAGAAGGTACTAGCAGAACTAAACTTACAATTGGCATTCTGAGGTGTTCTATAACTGTAGTCTAGTACATCGTCATTGCCTACTGCAGGAATAAAATGAACAAAAGAAACTGTTTACTGTTTGAAGAGAAGAATGCACTTGTTTGAAAAGTTAACTGTTCAAAAGTTGAAGTTGTACAAACACTAGTCAGTAACTACACACATTTAGTTACTCTGTTAAAATGTAGAATGATTTTAAACATGGTAACAAAAGTAAAAGAGACAAGCAAGCCAACTATATTGCATCTAAGAACATAAAGGCAAATTTCAGAGTCTAAAATCTCTTAATGAGGTTTGTATAACAATTTGAACTCTACATAGAGATACAGGTTCAGTGATTTATTCAAGAAGTTTGCTGGTGTTTTTTTGAGGCTAAATGACTTTGAATTAAACACATCATTCACACAAGGGGGGCAAGGCATAATTTTATTTGTAACTAACACATAAATTTCTTGGAACATCTAGGTATTGAATAAAATTGTGATGAATCCATTCTTGTCTACATTAGTGAATATAACAAAAACAAAGGAACTTAAAGGTTCTATGCAGACTTTATGCTGATGAATGTAATATGTCAATGCATAGAAAAATGCCTGGATGTTTGGAAGGTGCCTGTTGGCTTAAGACACTAACATTGGCTTCCAGCTATTGACACACAGAACTAAATGATGGTAGACGACTTAAAACTGCTATTACCACTTTGGAAAGTCTGTATGAATCCTTTTACCACCATTTATTCTGCATAATATACAAGCCACTTATTGAAGGACTCAGTGTGGTTATATGAAAGTGCTACAATTGAAAATATGTATATCTATATGGAAATTCTAATCTTTGATCATACAAAACAGCCCAAGAGAAAAACTGAAAATGGTATTCAGGGAAATCGAAAATACAGAGTTCAAAGTGAAGCCACAGATGTTTGCATTCATGCACACAAAAGTGGAATTTCTCATTCATGTAGTTCATGTGAATGGACTGTTCAATGATCCTTAGAAAATTGAAATGGTTAAGAGATAACCCCAACCTTTTAGGTTTTGCATCTTTTTTAATGATAATTTAGGCCAATATCCTCAAGATACCTGCATCATTGTCACTATATTAATTATATAGTCTTTGCTCTTTGGCCAAAGCACAGATACTGGATCATTCTTGTCAGGCCTGTTCATTCATTGTGGACACTGATGCCAGTCACTGTGGGACTATAGAGATATAGGTTCTTTTCTTAAAATTTTTAAAATACATTTAAAGAAAGGTAATCCACATATTCTAATTTTTACTGATTACTTCACTATTGATTGACACATTTGAGCAGTCCACTGTATATGTTTATTACTTGAATAAATGAATAAAGTTCTAAAAGCAGTGAAAATACCCAATTCACTGTATCACTCTTTAGTCAATGGTTGGGCTGACTAAGCAGTTCAGATGTTCAAGTGTGTGCTTGTTAAGTTTACAAATGCAGAAGTATATACATATAGTATATATGCTATATGTATTGATCACAGATCACATACCATCCAATGAGAAACAACTCACTAGTTGGTTCTTCAAATCTTCTGATGGTTAAATGAGAAGTACATCTAGTAGATTTAATACAGAGGTTTCTTCCCAATGCAGAAACATGTGAAAGTGACCACTCTCTACAATAATTAGTGAGAATCATGAAATGAGCAAATCAGCCTTACAAAAAATAAAATATAATGATAAAACTCTAACATAACAATAGCTGGCACCTGGTGACTGGATTTTGCTTTCACATGAAACTGGAAGATCATAGGCTAAACTGGTCCTTATCTTGCCTGTCAACAGCTCAAAAGTAATAAATCATGAGTTACAGTGGTTAAATCATATGCATCAGCCCTTCAAACATAAGGACAAGCTTAAAAAAACTTTATCAACCATAAGCCTTTCAAAAACTCATTACTAAAGGAACAGACATAGAAGAAAAGGTTGACCCTGATGACTATAACAGTGTGTTGTATGATCTTTACTTAACTGATTAGGGGTAAGATGTTGGTAGTGTATATCTGATTGTCAAAGAGGAGTCTGAGAGTAAACAGAAGTAGAAAAGCCTGTATCTACTCTATCAATCAACCAAGATGCTAAAATTAACCTAATCCTTATGGAAATAATTATTTGCTTATCATGTAATTAGGATGGTCCGTTTCATTGGCATTTATTTAATTTTGAAGTACCCAGTTGACTTTCATGATGTCTTCAAAACATTGTGAAGTAATTGCATGATTATTATATAGTTAATGCAGTTGGTAGGTTGATAGATCAAAGATAATTTGGGTGTTGTAACCAAAGTAATATCTGGTAACAAGACATTGGTTGACTACTTGGTAAAAAACAGTTTGATCTGTCTACTGAGTTGTAGTTATATTTTTTCAGAGAAACCACAATACTCCCTACATACACAGCTAGGATAGATAAAGAAATCAGATAAGATCTATAAACTGATAACTAACTTTGTTCATGATAAATGGAATCATCTTATGTTCCCAATTACTATCCTTGATGCTTCTACAATTAAACTTGTGCACATTAATATATTTTGTTACATGAAATATAATCTAAACACATGACTGAGACAGGAAGGGCATTTCTGCTTATTTCTGTCCATGATTATTTTTTCATGAAATTATGCAAGTTGAAATGCTTTAAATTCTTTATGTGGTGTCTGAACTCAGTACATGTACTACAATGTTTAGAAAGCAAGACTGATGATAGTGATGGTTGGTAATATGGTTACATATTTGCTGCTTAATGGTAGCATTATTTACTGCAAATGTGTATCTTAGACATAAAGGAACAGAAGTTTGGTTTGTATTAATAGGTGGCTGCAACCTTCTAATAGACTTATGGATATAAATGTCTCAAAGAGAACATTTCATAACCTTCATACAAATTACATACAAAATATAATTAAACTACTATCAACTAGCATGAATTACTCACACCATGTTGTGAGATTTTATGTTCCCCTCATGATTTACAGAGGCCTCATTGTATTGGTCAAGCATCTCTCTTATCATCTTAGTTACTTCTATAGATACCTCAATACACCAATTCTTTAACTATTTCTGTTGCCATTTCCCAAACATAATTCAACTCTTTTACAAGAAATTTGTGTTAATTCAGCTTCTCAGAAACATTGTTTTCTTCTCATGATTTTATTTGAATTTTCATTCTCCAATACTTTCTGATTCTTATTTTTTCTCATTGTTGCCATTTCTTAAACTTAATTCAACTTTCTTTAATTCTCAGATTTGTATGGGAAAATAGCATTTGTCAATTAACCTTCACATATCGTTTGTTCAATAAGTGAGAATAAATAAAAGATAAAGATTATTTTCTACAGAACTATAGGAAGCAGAATTATAGGGATTATGGGCTAAAGGGTCAAAATGCTTTTGAATTAAATGAAAACAATAATACCCAAATGCACACCCTCAGAATTCCCTTAGAGTATGCATGCAAAGTTTTGTATCTCTAGGTTCATTCGTCTTAAACCTATGGCAGTCCCCCCCCCACACACACAGACAGGCTCTTTATTATTATAAATGATGTATGTAAATAATCTTGACATCAAAATGTAGTTTATTATTGCAGTTTAATTTCTTAGTTTCAAAAGGAAATATATAAATAAATTACCAATCTGCACCTCTCAGAGTCATGACTCGGTGGCACTGTGACATTTCATTTTTTTTCTCTTCTCTTAAAAGGGCTTCATTTAATTCAAACAAATAAGAACAAATGCTATAGATACTGCTATGATAGAGTATGAATTTCAACTTCTTCCTTTATTGAGATAAACTTATTTGTTCAACCCAAGTTTACTTGCTCCTCCCTTATCTTCTTTCTTTAAAAAATTATTACAATTTGCTTTCACATTATTACTTTACATTTTATACCCAATAGAAAGTCCTACACTACATAGATCAAATGATAATCTGTTTTATTTTAGAATTAAAAACCAATAATTTGCCTTGAGAGGTTGATGTGTTTCAACTAAAAATGTTGCTCTGACACACAGTGAAATTTATTTTACTTATTTATAGGTTAATTAGAAAGCTAGATAAGTTATAATAAGCTTTAGGAAGTTTTAATTTGATGTACTTTTAAATTATGAAATGCTGATTTGAAAATTACATTAATTATTTATGGACAGCCAACATAATGAGAAAACTGGTTTAGTAAGCATATTGGTTTGTATGCATATTTGTTTACTGTTGTAAAACATGGAACAAAAGTAACAAAGTGTGAAAGTTAAAAAATGGGTTAGATAAAAATAAAACTTACATAAAGCCAGGTGATTTATTGCACTGTTAGATTAGTTAGTTACATTCAAAGAGCAATAAAACAAATGTAAACTGTAATGAGCCTGAGGTTGTTAGGGTAAAGAAATATATGCATTTTTTTACTATCTGTAGTCATTCTAAAAAAACAAACTATTTTTAGTTTTATTCCACATTTTTCAACTTCTAATGTAGATTTTGGATGCTCTGAAGCTTTAGTTATGCAAATAAAACATGAATATTATGACTCAGTAAAAGCCTTTGTAAATTCTGAGATTCTTCTATAAAAGAAATTATATTTTGTATTGAACAGGCTTTTCACATTTACTAAAACATTGTCCACATTTGTGAAGCCACTCATCATTAATATGAGATTATAGTAAATGTCAGTTCTTCCATACAATATCAGCCCAACAGAGTGATCCCTTACATAAAAGGTTAATAGATAGTAAAGATATGTAAATTAATAACTTAATCATATACAGGTTCTTAAGTATTCTACAGTCTTAGGATTTGCAACAAACAACACATTTCATAGAGAATAAACTGGAAACAGACAGCAAAGGAAAAGACAAACATAAATGCGAAACAAAGAGTTGCAATAATATTTCTTTACAAACATAAAAAGTACATTAGTGGTTTCACACTATTACTGGCCAGCTACTAAGTGTCTCTAATAACTTCGTTAGCTGCTGATTCTGGGAGGACAAAATAATGCCTATACTTTGCAAGGACCTAAGGAACATGTATATATTACAATCTTAAACAAAAGTCCTTATGGTGCATCTCACAATTCCAGTTCATATTAACTCCTACAAACTTCTTGTAATACTCCTCTGCTTGGATGTCACCTCCATCACAGGGAAATAACACAGAAGCACTACGAAGCAAGTATGTGGTCTAAGTGAAAGAAGTAATGCAAAATAACAACTATTCATATTTTTACACAATAATATTAATTATCTGCAAAAGAACTGCATGAATATCAATATTTATTTGAATATATTTAAAAAATACATTGTCTTATAAGTTACAGAACTTTAAAACCTAGAATATTTAACAACTACTATTCCTCACCTTTCTTAAGCTCAAACTTTAAAATTAAATGTTAAAATGCAATCTCTGACTTACTGAGAGAAATCCAGAAGCTTAAAAGTGAGTTACATAGCTGTGTAATGCATTACGAGGGATCACTTTACAATGCTATTTTTTATTATTCAAGCATTCATTAAGGTGTTCCTATAGTTGCAAATTAGACCACCAGGATACTATGGTTATGCTACTGTCCCATAAGTTTAGTACTCCCCTCTCTTTTTTATCTTCCTAGTATTCTTGAATTTCACTCAGAAATTCAGAAATGGTCTTAAACCATTTCTCTTCTTTGCAATATTAAGATTCACTTAATACTTAATTGCCTTTGCACTCTTCTCCATTTGAGGTTAAGCTATCAGATGCATAAATATGTAGACTGCTCCTGTATGCAGATGCACTTTTCTTTGGGTGTCTGATATCACTTCCTATACCAACATTTCTCAGACATCTTTAACAGCTAACTTTTGAGCAGCTGGTGTGTCATTGTAATTCTAATCACATCTGCTACAGTTGTACTAACATCTCAGACTCCAAGATTTAGCTACTTTACACTTGCAAATTAACTTTGAATCTGTCCTTGTTCCTTTCTCTCTCTCAAAAAAAAATTAGAATCAGATATTCTAGTTCATTGTTTCAGAAGATCCTTGGGAGGTTTCGCAAAAGATAAAAGGATTTTGTTTGTTTTACATTTTGCTCAAAGCTACACCAGGGCTACCTGCAATAGCCATCTCTAATTTAGCACTAAGACTAGAGGGAAGACAGCTAGTCATCACCATTTACTGCCAAGTCTTGGGCTACTTTTTAACCAATGATTAGTGGGATTGACCATAACATTATTAAGCCCCCATGGTTGAAAGAACAAGCATATTTGGTGTGACAGAGATTTGAACCCATGACCCTCAAACTGTGAATCAAGCGCCCTAATCACCTGGCCATGCCAGGCAATATAAAAAATGGTGAGTGAACCACAAATAAGGTACTCCCAACAATACCATGATGACTGTCTGAATTATGGTAAAAAAAACTATTTTTTTAAAACTAACTAACCTATTTATTCTTTATATTAATTACCTCCTTAGCTAACAATTAAAATGTCTTTGTGCCAAGACAACAGCTTGAACAGAATACAGATTACATTTACTGAACAGAATGATGCAAAATTAAAAGCAAAATGAAATAACTCTACACACACAGGATTGATTGGACTGACGTTGTATTGGAGAAACAATGTTCATTATAATTATAATTTTACAAGATTTATCTCCGTAAACTTTGGTAAAGTTTTAGTAAATATTACAGTGTACACATAAATTCAGAATTACTAAAAATAATATTTCTATTGAAAGTTCACCTGTGAGTTTACTGAGTGCAAGGTGACTTTCATATTAAGAATAAAGATACAATTTTCATATTTCATCTAAATAACATTAAGAACCTCCTAAATGGGGATCAGAAAATGCTTATCAGTGATACTTCAAATACGAGAATAAAATCAAAAATACTTTTATTTTGCTATAGTGACTTCAGTGTGTAATAGATAATTATGTACCTTAAAATATTTTGCCTCTCAACATTTTTTACAGTTGCTTTCATTCAATTTTATTGTTTCACAACTCTTCAAATACCTAACTGTACTGAAATAGCCCCTGAAGAAGAAAGGTCCACCTTTTGAAAGCACTTGGGTTATAAGGTTTTCTATTTCAGTTTTGTCTGAAATGGAAATAATTCACCCAATAGGGGTATTGGGAGTTTAGACGTAAACTAAATTTCAGATTGGATCATGCAACATCTCACTAAGTATGTTACTCATTCATTACACTATGCAAAACAAAATAATAATAATTATGAACTCAGCATTACAGAACAAGAACAAAGAGTAAACATAAACAGTATACATGAATTCATGTGTTCACTACAGCACAACTCAAATACACATTATATCAAACATGTTAATACTTTAATTTTACATACTTAAATATTTCATACTGCTTGCTACAAATGCAATCTAAAATATGGGAAATTGTCTGTTAGTAATGAGATTTGAATTATTTAATTTTGATTGTACAGCTACAATTAGGATTATAGTAAAATTAGGTCAAAATTAAAAACAACATAGCACAAGTTTTTTGTTTGATGCATACAGCCAAATGTGTACATGTAGGTAAATGTACAAGCCTAATTACTCGAGCTATTTTTCACATACTTGAAAGTCTATATATTCAGTCATATATCACACTACTATTTTAAATACCTTTAAGAAAGCCAGAAACATGTTATGTATGAGAATGCGTTAAACAGTAAGTAATATATCTTTAATTTACTGTGATCATTCATGAATTAAACAGAAAAGGTGGAAATGAAAAGCAACAAAATGGAATAGATAATTTTCAATGAGTTACATGAAATCAGAAATGACTGAACATAAAACCACAGAAGTAGGGAGAACATATGCAAACTTTGTTGCTGTAAAGTCTGTGCCAGAAACAAGGACACCACACTAATAGATCCAACAATAAAAAGAAGCATGAACATACCAGTAGGAGGAGCTTTCATTAGAAGCACTAATATGGTTACCAAGCTCAAAAATGTACACGATGTATGTCTTGAGAAGTGAAGGAAAACGAAACTTGTAGAACCACTGAGAATAGCTGTAACAGTGGAATCCAAATTGGAAAAAGATCATTTCAGGGTTAATGAAACTGTAAACTCAGATGATTCTGATGAGATTCTTAAGAAAATCAAATCAAAATTAAAATAAATCTTGTGTTGGGTAGTTTTTTTTATTGGTTTTGGTCAAATAAAATATTTGCTATTTAAACGTTCATAGTATTAAATAGTTAATATTTTCTTGTTACAACCCTGTCAATAATGCTTGCAGATGTAGTTTTCCTTACAAAACAGCCTGTTCTTACAAAATCTTAAGCAATCTCAGATTCAAGTTTTTCCTGTTTTACATACAGTTTTGAGAATCAAAATTCAAGCTTTCAGCACATAAATGTGTTTTTAAATGTGTATTTATTTTCAAGCATGCTAATTTTGTGTCATTCCACTCTGTTGATTGCAACACATCTTAAGTATATAAACTGTTATGTCAAACATGTAAATACTTTAATTTTACATACTTAAACATATTTCAAGTGCACTGCTTCCTAAAAATTGTAATTTAAAGACATTGTCTGACATTACACAAGGATCACAATATCACTCTCAACTTTTATAATTCTTCACAAACTTCAATGAAAGGCCAAGTCACTTACAATCTTAGCTCTTAAAACAATTTGTGAACTCATAACAACATGAATACACCTAAGGTTTTATTAAAGACAAGTCTGTACAGAGCAACTATTAATTTCTGATGACTGGCCAAACATTCAAGTTGAACTTTAAGACTTACAGTGATGGTTCCTTTCATATTCTGAAGAATGACCCATACTTCTGTCCATTAGATTACTTTGGTACCTCAGCACAAAATGGAGAGAAACCTGTAGGTATCTCCTTTGGTGTACTGTCAAAAAGGGACACATTCCAGACATGGCTTGATAATTAGTAGAGTGACTGACAGTTCCTATAGTAGCAGCTAAGACAAAGATGGCATGTTTTCAAGGGGTTGAAAGAAAGAACAACATTGTTTCTTCTTACCGTATGCTCTTTAAACATAGAGATACCTATTACAAGTGTAGAATTTTGTGATTATGCTGAAAATGTACATCACATTTCTTTCAGGTGTCAAGAAGGCACCATATTCTTTCAACAGTACACTTAAAAGTTTTTGGTTTCTTTACAGTAAGTAATATATCTTTAATTTACTGTGATCATTCATGAATTAAACAGAAAAGGTGGAAATGAAAAGCAACAAAATGGAATAGATAATTTTCAATGAGTTACATGAAATCAGAAATGACTGAACATAAAACCACAGAAGTAGGGAGAACATATGCAAACTTTGTTGCTGTAAAGTCTGTGCCAGAAACAAGGACACCACACTAATAGATCCAACAATAAAAAGAAGCATGAACATACCAGTAGGAGGAGCTTTCCTATAGTAGCAGCTAAGACAAAGATGGCATGTTTTCAAGGGGTTGAAAGAAAGAACAACATTGTTTCTTCTTACCGGTATGCTCTTTAAACATAGAGATACCTATTACAAGTGTAGAATTTTGTGATTATGCTGAAAATGTACATCACATTTCTTTCAGGTGTCAAGAAGGCACCATATTCTTTCAACAGTACACTTAAAAGTTTTTGGTTTCTTTTCCCTATCTATTAAACTTACTCAATAAAAATATTCAGTTTATTATCCAGCTTGAGTCAGACTTTCAACCAGTATTTACCAATATTATAATACAGTACTATTGATAAATTAGAGATTACACAATGATTACAATGTATTTTATATACAAAATATTAAGTTTCTTGTATTAAAGGTATTTAAAAAGTTAATTTCTGACAGGCAAAACAAATCCATATGGAGCAAATTTAGTTTGTTTACTTTTTGTTTTATGATATAACCACCCTTAGCTGAAAGCACCATCTTGAAACTAATGAGAATTTTTTTTTCAAAGCTTTTTTACATCCAGTAGGAATCAGATTCCAGTTATCTTGACATACTGCCCAGTATTTATTCTTTGATTTTGGCTGCCTCTATTGTTTGTTTTTTTAATCATCACACACTCAACAATACTAAAGCGTGAATTGTTCAGAAACCACTCTTAGCATGCGACAGTTCCATCTATTTCTTTACTACAAAGATATTGTGTTACACTGAAAGTCTGGAATTATTAATCTGGAAAATGAAACTTCTCACACCAAATGACGTCCAGAAGGAGCAGCATGATAAATTAGTACTTGTTTATTCAAGGCTTTGTCAACTTAATTATAGTTAAGTAATCTCACACTTGGATGTTTTGTCATACCTAATAGAAGACTGCAAATGATTTTCCTCTAATAATTTTCTAAAACTGAAATGAATGTATTGGCTGCTGTTTGTTCCTAAAGCCTGAAACCCTTAGCCAATAAAACCGAAGTACTATTTTAATATACTGAGGATATCCATTTATTTATTTTATAAACTTAAGTCTCTTTTGTTCATTTTCCTTTTCAATACAGAATTTCTTTGTACACTTCACCCTTTCAGTACGTTTTGCTATAATTTATGTGAACTTTAAACACACTGATGATGCAGCAAGGTGGCTGCAAAATTTACATATTCTTCCAAATGAAGAAAGTCTAAGATGCTTAACATGTATGCAAAAGCTATGTTGTCTTCCAGACATGATCTTTTCATGTCTTTAGTTTGTTTTAAAATTTTTGCAGAAAATTTCCTACTGACTATATCATGTCATACTTCACCAGAAACTGTGGGTTTTGGAGCCTTATTCATAATTCAAAATGTAATGAAAAAAAGGAAAAACATAATTCTAAAGATCAAGGAAAAATTGTTTTGATACTTTTAACAGAAAACTAATAAATGTGTGTAATGAAATTTGATGTTGAGCATTAGTATAACAGCCAGGGCATTTCAACATCTAAAAAGTTATGTGTACCAGTTTTCAGAAACCCAATTATCATCAGATCTGAAAATTTCTCACCTCATTTTCTAGAAATCCTTTAAACCAAACATATGCTTTTAACAATGTTTAAATAAATAACAGTTTCAGATTAGCATTTCAATTTCATATTGGAAATCTTTTGCACAGAAGATGAGGCAGTAGTCTCAATTATGCACTACAGTAGACAGCAACATACCTACATTATAGGCTCAATCACCTACATGAGCAAATCATGGAGTCCTTAAAAATTCTGAAATGAAATCAGTGAAAATATCTGATGGACAAAGTTTAAAACAAGAAATATATCTCACCAACAACATTTTCAAACTAATAATAACCCTACGCAGTTCATTATATATTCACTAGTAAGGCCTTCTAACCTTAATCCATTTGGAAAATCTTTAACCAACATCTATCCTATTACTTGCACTTGCCATAATTCTAAGCAACAAACTCAGGAGAACTGGTAAAACTCAAATTCAAAGTTTGTTTCAAATCTAAAGTTTTTTAAAGTATTTTACAAAGACCAAAACAACTCAGTAATCTTTGTAAACAAAAAACACAATTTACAGTGCCCCCTGCAGTTATGATGAAATCTACAATGCAGAAACAGAATGGATAATAAATTATAGACTACATGATATTGTAATAAGGTCTAACACTCAGGAAAATCAACCACTGCTGAACACTCTTCAAACACAGAACAATGATCTCAGTAGGACAAGTATAAGACTTTGAATACTGCTCATCACTAGAAACTTAGAAAAATTAATGAAGTTCCGAATAAAGATAAATAAACCAAAGGTCAACCAAGGCCAAGAAAATAGTAACATGTGAAACTATATTCTAGAGAAGATTAAAACAGTAAGACTTCAAAAAACCTTTTGACCAATTACAATTTATTGCAGTTCAAGCCTTCTCTCAAAGCCAAAAATGAAAATATGATGATGGACTTAAAATGAAGCCTGAAGTCTTTAAGTCAAGAAAAATGGAATTAGAATTACAAAAAAAACTCACAAGTACTGATCTGATATTCACATAAAGTAAGAATGAAATAATGTTTTCACTTCGTTCCTTACACCAGATTCTTACCGTTAAGAGTCTCTTTATTTCTGCATCAATAGCTTCTGATGTTGAAGGTGCCAAATCACTGATAACAACTAACGAAGTTCGTTCTTCATCAAATGTATGACGCAAGCTGGAGGATGAGAATTTCCTTAAAATACTTAATGCTTAAACAAAATTAACATGTCATTTCTAAAATACCTATATAATTTACAGTTTATCATTACATCTTATTAGAAATTATATCATGCATTTCATTTGATATTTGAATAGTATACATTATTTTGATATAAACTGCTATCAGGAATAATACATATTAACAAATACAGCACAGCAGAAAAGTCATTCCTTACCAGCAAAGACAATAAATGTTCTTCTCCAATATTTTTGGCAAAATAACATTAATCTCAATTCAAAGATTATGGCATCCATAATGCATATCACTTATGTAGAACATACATGAATGTATTTCAGATGAATTCTGCACATGCTTCTAAGTGAAAAAATATCAATGGACAAGGTACTTGGTATTGATATTACCATATTTGAGAATATATGTCAAAATGTTATCCTTGTTTAATGAATGGAATGAAATATTATCCACAGGCTTATTCCAAGACAGCATTAAAACATAATACCGTTCATGTAGCTACTTCAAAGTGTAGATGGATCTTCCCCAAATTTGGTATGTAGAATCACTGGGTTTAGGAAAAGATACAAATTTCCAGTTTTGCATTTTGCAGTTTTAAAGGCTTTTTTTTAAATATATACCTCTACTTTTCCCCCCTGTTGATTTATCTTCACTAAATTTGGTAAGGAGGTTTTACTGGGTCCATGGGGAAGATATAAATTTTCAATTTTGCATTCCGCAATTTTTATGGGCATTTTTTACCATTACTTCACCTATTGTTGATGAATCTTCACAAAATTTGGCATGTTGGGTCATGAGAACATAAAGGTAAATTTGTGATTTCACATTTTGTGTTTTGCAGTTATGATGGGCATTTTGTACAATTACATATAAGGAAAGCAGCTCTTTGCATTCAAACACAGAAGCTGAAACAAAAGTGGTAAGATTATCTAATATGTATGAAATATGGAGTGAAAATTGACAAGTCACTGAAATATGCCCTTTTAAAGTTAAGAACTTAAAACTAAAATAATATTGAAATTTGATTAATTATATACATTTTGACATCCATTCACAACAAAGTAGTTTAATTAAATCTTAAATACAACTTTTTATGAAAGTCATGACATGATCACTTTTATCAAGTAACATTTAGAATATCTGCTGACTTTCTGAAGGCAGGTATTAAGTCAATTGTCACCTGTGACCATAAATATTAAAAGAGTGTCAAACAGTACCTAGAAAACTAGTTTTTGGTTCTCTATTCAGATGAACTGGGAAAGATTTAGAGAATTTCTGAATTTAGTTTACCCAATCAAATGTATATAATAATGTCCCAATCACCACAAATCACTATATGTAACCTTACACAACACGATCATGAAAAAATATCTACTATGTAACAGATGAAGTTTAATTTGTAAGTGATTCTATGGAATGTCTAT
This sequence comes from Tachypleus tridentatus, assembly GCF_004210375.1. Taxonomy (NCBI): domain Eukaryota; kingdom Metazoa; phylum Arthropoda; class Merostomata; order Xiphosura; family Limulidae; genus Tachypleus; species Tachypleus tridentatus. Next base: position 14,245,513 of record NC_134826.1, on the reverse strand, counting down.
CTATGAAAAAATATCTACTATGTAACAGATGAAGTTTAATTTGTAAGTGATTCTATGGAATGTCTATCTATGAAAAAATATCTACTATGTAACAGATGAAGTTTAATTTGTAAGTGATTCTATGGAATGTCTATCTATGAAAAAATATCTACTATGTAACAGATGAAGTTTAATTTGTAAGTGATTCTATGGAATGTCTATCTATGAAAAATATCTACTATGTAACAGATGAAGTTTAATTTGTAAGTGATTCTATGGAATGTCTATCTATGAAAAAATATCTACTATGTAACAGATGAAGTTTAATTTGTAAGTGATTCTATGGAATGTCTATCTATGAAAAATATCTACTATGTAACAGATGAAGTTTAATTTGTAAGTGATTCTATGGAATGTCTATCTATGAAAAATATCTACTATGTAACAGATGAAGTTTAATTTGTAAGTGATTCTATGGAATGTCTATCTATGAAAAAATATCTACTATGTAACAGATGAAGTTTAATTTGTAAGTGATTCTATGGAATGTCTATCTATGAAAAAATATCTACTATGTAACAGATGAAGTTTAATTTGTAAGTGATTCTATGGAATGTCTATCTAAGCTGGCAGAAGAAAATCATTTAGAAACTAACATGAAAGTATGTTTTCTTATAGCAAAACCACAGACTAGCTGTGTTATCCACTGAGGGGAATCAAACCTCCTGATTTTAGTATTTTAAATCCAAAGACCTCCCATTGTTTACCCAGGGAGCCTGACACAAGAGAAAGATAATTATCTCCAGAAGTATCTGAATGGGAAAATAACACTTGAAGATCAAGGTACTAATGCATGAAGAAAGAACAAGAACCAAAGCAACTGTACTTTATTCAATCATATGCAAAGTTAGGACAACAGGCAGTTAACTAAAGACATCAGAACACATAATCATAAAGGAATAAAGGTACAGTATACAGAATTATGAAAAAAGGGTAGTAAACATACTATCCTCCACCTTCTCTAAAATCATGTTTGTCAAAATTACCCAGATATAGGAGATTCCATGTAGTGAATTATAATGAAGTGCAATACATGGAAACAGAAAGTTAAAACTTTAGAGGGAAAAAAAGGGTTATTCTCAAGGGATGATAGCTTCTTAACAACAATAAACCCATGTTTTGAAATGGCATGATAAACAGTAAAAAAATTGGTAAGTGCATTATTCACAGACTTATCAGTTAGTTAAAACATTATTTCAATTTTATGAATTACACCAAATAGATAAATTTTAAAATATGTTTGAATGAATAATTTTGTAATAATTAAGAA